>NW_013854957.1:0-671 GCF_000517525.1 Limulus polyphemus
TTGGCATTTTACTTGATTAGTTAATAACACTATATGGATGTACAGTGGTGTATGAATGTTCAAACAAACACAAGTAAATTGGGATTTTATGATAGAACTTGTATGACTAGGGATTCTACTTGATTAGTTAATAACACTATATGGATGTACAGTGGTGTATGAATATTAAATCAACATAAGTAAATTGGAATTTTAGATAGAACTTGTATGATTGGCATTCTACTTCATTAGTTAATAACACTACATGTCATACAAGTTCTATCATAAAATCCCAATTTACTTATGTTGTTTTAACATTCATACACCACTGTACATCCTTGGCATTCTACTTCATTAGTTAATAACACTACATGGATGTACAGTGGTGTATGAATGTTAAAACAACATTAAATACATTGGGATTTTATGATAGAACTTGTATGACTTGGTATTCTACTTCATTAGTTAATAACACTACATGGATGTACAGTGGTGTATGAATGTTAAAACAACATAAGTAAATTGGGATTTTATGATAGAACTTGTATGACTTGGCATTCTACTTCATTAGTTAATAACACTATATGGATGTACAGTGGTGTATGAATGTTAAAACAGCATAAGTAAATTGGGATTTTATGATAGAACTTGTATGACTTGGCATTCTAATTCTTTAGCTAATAACACTACAT
>NW_013854958.1:0-355 GCF_000517525.1 Limulus polyphemus
TTTTCTGTCTGTTCTTCATGCCCATGAGCTCCATAGTTACCCACACTGGTCCCCACAACCTTGCATAATGTCCTGTCACACCACATAGCTTCTGTATGGCTTCTGGTACTCCTTTGTGATCCAGCACCTTGATATTCACAAGGGTTTGCTGAGATGCAGAATCTATGACAAAGTTGCACCTTTGGACATCCATCTTTCCGGTCACGTAGACACGATGTGTGCTTGGCATTTTACACTTTGATGTTGGGACTTTCACGATGGGGGTTGGTGGGCTCCAACCACTACTGGTTCCCGAAGCTGACTTACTGTGGTATTCTTCTTACACTGGCTTCTTATATGTCCTTGCTCTCCACAG
>NW_013854959.1:0-355 GCF_000517525.1 Limulus polyphemus
ATTTTCGAGATAAAATCTCGTTCACGTGACATGAAGTTTGCATTATAAGCATACAAGGTCTCGTATACGCCAGCAAGCATTGCGAGACTACAAAATGGCGGTGCCCTGTCGCCGAATGTAAACAAACCGTGCGATTGCATAAACGCTTATCTATGGCATGGAACACCAAAATCCGATAAATAATTTTAAAAAATGTGTTTCTCAGGAAGAAAACCGGAGGTTTTCAGAATTTTTTAGAAATATCCGGAAGACTTTCATCATTATAAACTGATAAAGTATCATAGCATTTTCTTCAAATTTCAATAGAATATCTAAAATGTGCTATATGGTATCACAGACAAAAGTATAGTTCAAA
>NW_013854960.1:0-406 GCF_000517525.1 Limulus polyphemus
TCCTGACTCTTTTTGTAGAACACCAAACAGGACACGTAGAAACAATGTACGACCAATACCTAAACATGTCCTGACTCTTTGTCGTACGTTATCTTCACACGTCCTCCTTGGTGTTCTACAACAATACCTAAACATGTCCAGACTATTTGTCGTACATTGTTTCTACGTGTCCTGTCTGGTGTTCTACAACAATACCTAAACATGTCCTGACTCTTTGTCGTACGTTATCTTCACACGTCCTCCTTGGAACTCTACAACAGTACCTAAACATGTCCAGACTATTTGTCGTACATTGTTTCTACGTGTCCTATTTGGTGTTCTTCAACAATACCTGAACATATCCAGACTTTTTGTCGTACATTGTTTCTACGTGTCCTGTTTGGTGTTCTACAACAATACCTAAACA
>NW_013854961.1:0-355 GCF_000517525.1 Limulus polyphemus
CTGAAGATTTTCTAAAATATTTAGAAATATTAATCTATCATTAGGACAAGCAATGTTAATTAAACTCATGACATAAGATTTTTTAAAATATCTAGAAATACTAATCTATCATTAGGACAGGTGATGTTAATTAAACTCATGACTGAAGATTTTTTAAAATATTTAGAAATATTAATCTATCATTAGGACAGGTGATGTTAATTAAACTCATGGCTGAAGATTTTTTAAAATATCTAGAAATATTAATCTATCATTAGGACAGGTGATGTTAATTAAACTCATGACTGAAGATTTTTTAAAATATCTAGAAACATTAATCTATCATTAGGACAGGTGATGTTAATTAAACTCATGA
>NW_013854962.1:0-356 GCF_000517525.1 Limulus polyphemus
CATGGTCTATGTAAGCTTGTCCAGACCCATAGTCTTCAGTAAGTGGACATACATGGTCTATGTAAGCTTGTCCAGCTCTGTAGTCTTCAGTAAGTAGACATACATGATCTGTGTAAGCTTGTCCAACCCTATAGTCTTCAGTAAGTGGACATACATGATCTATGTAAGCTTGTCCAGCTCTGTAGTCTCCAGTAAGTAGACATACATGGTCTGTGTAAGCTTGTCCAGCCCTGTAGTCTTCAGTAAGTAGACATACATGGTCTGTGTAAGCTTGTCCAGCCCTATAGTTTTCAGTAAGTCGAATGCATGGTCTGTGTAAGCTTGTCTAGCCCTATAGTATACAGTAAGTAGACATA
>NW_013854963.1:0-382 GCF_000517525.1 Limulus polyphemus
TTAAATCTTGTGTCTTCACTGTCAATAACCACAGTATCGTTAAATCTTGTGTCTTCTTAATGACAGTACACAGAATCGTTAAATCTTGTGTCTTCTTATTGACAGTACACAGTATCGTAAATCTTGTGTCTTCTTATTGACAGTACACAGTATCTTTAAATCTTGTGTCTTCTTATTGACATTACACAGTATCGTTAAAGCTTGTGTCTTCTTATTGACAGTACACAGTATCTTTAAATATTGTGTCTTCTTATCGACAGTACACAGTATTGTTAAATCTAGTGTCTTCTTATTGACAGTACACACTATCGTTAAATTTTGTTGTCTTCTTATTGACAGTACACAGTATCTTTAAATCTTTTTGGCTTGTTAGTGATAGTAC
>NW_013854964.1:0-914 GCF_000517525.1 Limulus polyphemus
GTATATATATGGTAAATAAAACTTCTGATTAAACACTTACAACGATATATACATATTTAGTAAATAAAAACTTCTGATTACACATATGCAACTATATATGTATATGGTAAATAAACACTTCTGATTAAACATTTACATCGATATATATATGGTAAATAAAAACTTCTGATTAAACATTCACATCGATAT
This sequence comes from Limulus polyphemus, assembly GCF_000517525.1. Lineage (NCBI taxonomy): Eukaryota > Metazoa > Arthropoda > Merostomata > Xiphosura > Limulidae > Limulus > Limulus polyphemus. Next base: position 190 of record NW_013854964.1, read on the forward strand.
ATATATATATATATACGGTAAATAAAAACTTCGGATTAAAAATTCACATCGATATATATATATATGGTAAATAAAAACTTCTGATTAAAAATTCACAACGATGTATATATATATGGTAAATAAAAGGTTTGTCTAAATACTTACAATTATATATATATATATATGTATATATATGTAAAAGTAAAAATTTCTGATTAAATATATGGCAAATAAAAACTTCTGATGACACATATGCAACGATATATGTATATGGTAAATAAAACTTGTAATTAAACATTTACAACGATATACATATACATGGAAAATAAAATGTCAGATTAAACTTTCACATCGATATGTATATAATAAATAACAACTTCTCATTAAACATTCATATCGATATATATAGGGTAAATAAAAACTTGTGATTAAAAATTCACAACGATATATATATGGTAAAAAAATTATGAGTAAAAATTTACAACAATATATACATGGTAAAATATATATATATATATATATCCTTGAGAATGTTTCATAAGAAGTTTTAATTACCATATATATATAGTTAAAAATATATATATCTAGATATATATCGATGTGATTTTTAAACAGAAGTTTTTATTTACCATATATATGTATATATATACATATCGTTGTAAATGTTTACTCAGAAGTTTTTATGTATTATTTATATATATATATATATCGATGTGAATTTTTAAACAGAAGATTTTATTTACCGG
>NW_013854965.1:0-356 GCF_000517525.1 Limulus polyphemus
TCCTTTTGTCAAAATTCGCAGTAGTTATTTTATAATCTTGTATCAAAATTTCGGCTAGCTTCGATTTTACAGTGTTTTTTTTTCTTCATTTATATAGTAAACAGAGAATCGCTTTTAAAATAGGATTATTCAAACAAAAACGCCACTCTATAAAACCAAGACGTCTTCCTATGAGTTAACTGCACCTTTTTGGATTGTTTATACTTAGGCTTACAGAAAGTTCAATTTTTTTAGCTTTTTAAGTGACATAATATTTTTCGTTAATGGTATAATGTCTCAATTTTACGATGAAATAAGCATCATCCGATATTTTTCTATTAATTTTGCCTTAATAAAAGCGCCTTTTTCTATTTCCC
>NW_013854966.1:0-355 GCF_000517525.1 Limulus polyphemus
CAGCAGTCACATGACTACAATGACGCAACGTTTCTAGAATTATCATGTACTTTGGCGAATGCTCTAGTATTTACTAGTAGGGTAGGCTGGTATATATAAGAGGGGAAAACGTGACGCGGTGAGAAAGGTAATGTGTGTATAGACATTGAGTAATTGAACTGCAGTCAGAGAGAGACGTATTGTTGAAGTTAACGCTCGTTGTTATAGCGTTTGTTTTAGCGCGAATATTGAGATTAAGTGTATCGCAGAGTTATATTCGGAAAGAATAAACCAGTTTTATTAAGTAAAAACTTGTGTCGTTAAAGTTTCGTCGGGACGAAGTTACGGAAAGTTAATTAACAAACGGAGACGTAAC
>NW_013854967.1:0-676 GCF_000517525.1 Limulus polyphemus
CAAGGAAACAACTGAGCAGCTCCGGGTCGTCCCGGTCCATCGAAGAGGACAAAAAGGGCTGTCAAGAGAAGCATCGAAATGGATCCCAGATTAACGACTGCAGAAGTGGCCAAAGTTGGTGGGATGAGCCCGAAATCTGTTCAACGGATTCTCCACAGATTGTGTTATCGTTGCAGAACAGCTAGACGGAAGCCCTTATTAAGACCTGCCAACATAGTCAGACCTAAGAAGTGGGCAAGTGATATGATGACCAAGCCTCTGGACTTTTGGAAGACTGTATTGTTTTCAGTGTTCGGACAGTGGAAGGATATGGGTCTGGAGAATGCCTCGCCAAGAAATGCGTCGAAATATTGGAGGGAAGGACTCTTGCAACTTTATTCCTCGGGTTTCGTGGACAAGAACACAACGTTGTTCCAGGAAGATGGAGCACCGTGTCACACTGCTAGAAACACCCATAAGTGGCAGGAAGAAAATGGTATCCAGAAGTTGCCCTAGCCGAGCCAATCTCCTGACATGAACCTCATCGAAAACCTCTGAGCCATACTCGACCGGCAAGTCAAGAAACAACAACAAAAAAACAACTTCGAAGAGCGATCTACTCTAAGTTTTGAAGCAAGAGTGGGCGAAAATCCCACAATCTAAAATTAACGAGATAGTTCTCACGATGCTCCAAAGG
>NW_013854968.1:0-545 GCF_000517525.1 Limulus polyphemus
AACACAACCTACCCTCTCTTCTCTACCTGAGTCTAAGAATAATCTAGCTGTTAGTGTCCAGAGGATCTAACACAACCTACCCTCTCTTCTCTACCTGAGTCTAAGATTAATCTAGCTGTTAGTATACAGAGGGTCTAACACGACCTACTTTCTCTTCTCTACCAGATACCAAGAATAATCTAGCTGTTAGTGTCCAGAGGGCCTAACACAACCTACCCTCTTTTCCCTACCTGAGTCTAAGATTAATATAGCTGTTAGTATCCAGAGGGTCTAACACAACCTACTTTCTCTTCTCTACCAGATACTAAGATTAATCTAGCTGTTAGTGTCCAGAGGATCAAACACGACCTACCCTTCCTCTGGACACTAACAGCTAGATTAGTCTTAGACTCAGGTAGAGAAGAGGATTAATCTTAGACTCAGGTAGAGAAGAGAGGGTAGGTTGTGTTAGACCCTCTGGACACTAACAGCTAGATTAATCTTAGACTCAGGTAGAGAAGAGAGGGTAGGTTGTGTTAGATTAGCTGTTAGTGTCCAGAGGGTCT
>NW_013854969.1:0-433 GCF_000517525.1 Limulus polyphemus
ATCCTTTTGTCAAAATTCCTTGTAGTTATATTATAATCTTGTATCAGTATTCGGCTAGCTTCGATTTTACAGTGTTTTTTTTCTTTATTTATATAGTAAACAAAGAATCGCTTTTAAAATAGGATTATTCAAACTCAAAACGCCACTCTATAAAACCAAGAGGTCTTCCTATGAATTAAGTGCACCTTTTGTATTCTTTATACTCAGACTTCGCGAAAGTTCAATTTTTTTAGCTTTTTACGTGACATAATATTTTTCGTTAATGGTATAATGTCTCAATTTTACGCTGAAATAAGCATCATCCGATATTTTTCTATTAGTTTTGCCTTAAAAAAAGAACCTTTTTCTATTTTTTAAAAATGTTCATATTTTCACCCGCCTTTGCTTTTTTATAGCCCCATGTTTTTGCCAAAATTTTCAAAAAAATTGTTTT
>NW_013854970.1:0-355 GCF_000517525.1 Limulus polyphemus
CGACTAAAGAATAAGTTAACCTGCTGTCTGTGAAGAAATAATTATCTACCAGAAACATGACTATAGAATAAATCATTGTTCTCTAAACAAACTGGTTGTTGTTCACATTCCAGAAACATGACTAAAGAGTAAGTTAACCTGCTGTCTGTGAAGAAATAATTATCTACCAGAAACATGACTAAAGAGTAAGATAACCTACTGTCTGTGAAGAAATAATTATCTACCAGAAACATGACTAAGGAATAAGTTAACCTGTTGTCTGTGAAGAAATAATTATTTACCAGAAACATGACTAAGGAATAAGTTAACCTGCTGTCTGTGAAGAAATAATTATCTACCAGAAACATGACTAAGG
>NW_013854971.1:0-355 GCF_000517525.1 Limulus polyphemus
TATGTCATTTTTTTACGTACAGAATATTCTATTTTTTATAAAAAAAATATATCAAAGTAAACCCGAAATGTTAAGCAAAACGTTACTACTTCATCTTTCTCTGTTATTTGTGACAATAGAATTATCAAGATAATAAAGTGTTGAAGAATAAAAAGAGACAGAGATATAAAAATGATCTGGCACATTACACAATGATGTTCATTCTTTTCTTTCAATTTAAAACGTTATTTCTATTGCGAACATAGTTTTGTTTACCGATACTGTAGAAAAAAACACTTTAATCATGTGTGTTAGTAATAGGCTTTACTAACTCAATTATTTGAATAAAACCACACAAGTCTACAAGTAATGGCAA
>NW_013854972.1:0-356 GCF_000517525.1 Limulus polyphemus
ATATCGTAATAATATAGCAAGATTCAGTAAGTTTCTAGTATTTAGCTGTTTATATCGTAATAATATAGCAAGATTCGGTAAGTTTCTAGTATTTAGCTGTTTATATCGTAAGAATATAGCAAGATTCAGTAAGTTTCTAGTACTTAGCTGTTTATATCGTAATAATATACAAGATTCAGTAAGTTTCTAGTACTTTTCTGTTTATATCATAAGAATATAGCAAGATTCAGTAAGTTTCTAGTACTTAACTGTTTATATCGTAATAATATAGCAAGATTCAGTAAGTTTCTAGTACTTAGCTGTTTATATCTTAAGAATATAGCAAGATTCAGTAAGTTTCTAGTATTTAGCTGTTT
>NW_013854973.1:0-355 GCF_000517525.1 Limulus polyphemus
CAAAATATCTTCATTGGTTTCCTTAAGTCCGTGTGAATTAAATAGATCCAATAACAATTATCGTTCTATGACCCACTGTTGACTTTAACCTGCAACCAGTTTGTTAATTAACTCGTATATTTACAACATATCTACACGTGTTTGTTTAAGACCGACTGGATTAAATAGGACCCAATAGCTAGTAACGTTCTATGACCCACTGTTGACTTTAGTCTGCAGCCAATGTGTTTATTAACTCGTATATTTACAACATATTTAAACGTGTTTGTTTAAGACCGACTGGATTAAATATGACCCAATAGCTAGTATCGTTCTATGACCCACTGTTGACTTTAGTCTGCAGCCAATGTGTTTA
>NW_013854974.1:0-383 GCF_000517525.1 Limulus polyphemus
TTGCAACAAAACTAGAATAGAACATGGTTTTGTGAAGACTTTCCATGTATAAGGACAAGACATGAAAAGTTCTAGTCTAACAAAACAATATTAGAACATGGTTTTGTGAAGACTTTCCATGTATAAGGACAAGACATGAAAAGTTCTATTGCAACAAAACAATATTAGAACATGGTTTTGTGAAGACTTTCCATGTTTAAGGACTTGGAAAGCTGAAATATAATCAGTACTTACGTCCAGATTGTTGTCAATATCCGTATTTGACGTCATCTGTGTGTTTGTAGTGTATTAACATCGGTTTTGGAGAGTTGGTATAAATACCTTTTATTATATACTGAAACATAGGGTGTATTTTAATCCTCAGAGCTATTACTGGAATCACT
>NW_013854975.1:0-675 GCF_000517525.1 Limulus polyphemus
CCAAACTAATGCGTTGTTTAATATTCTGCTTTTAAAAGCCAAAACAAAGGTTATATAGTGTGTCGCCCAGTAATACTCTGTAGGGGGAGGCACGTCTATGCTCATGTTCCAAACTAATGCGTTGTTTAATATTCTGCTTTTAAAAGCCAAAACAAAGGTTATATAGTGTGTCGCCTAGTAATACTCTGTAGGGGGAGGCACGTCTATGCTCATGTTCGAAATTAATACATGGTTAATATCCCGCTTTTAAAGGCCAAAACAAAGGTAATATAGTGTGTCGCCTAGTAATACTTTGTAGGGGGAGGCACGTCTATGCTCATGTTCGAAACTGATACATCGTTAATATCTCGCTTTTAAAGGCCAAAACAAAGGTTATATAGTGTGTCGCCTAGTAATACTCTGTAGGGGGAGATACGTCTATGCTCATGTTCCAAACTAATCCGTGGTTTAATATTCTGCTTTTAAAGGCCAAAACAAAGGTAACATAGTGTGTTGCCTAGTAATATACTGTAGGGGGAGGCACGTCTATACTCATGTTCCAAACTAATGCGTGGTTTAATATCCTGCTTTTAAAGGCCAAAACAAAGGTTATATAGTGTGTCGCCTAGTAATACTCTGTAGGGGGAGGCACGTCTATGCTCATGTTCCAAACTAATGCGTGGTTTAATATCCCTC
>NW_013854976.1:0-395 GCF_000517525.1 Limulus polyphemus
GCTAAACTGTTAGTAATATAATACAGCTAAACTGTTAGTAATATATACAGTTAAACTGTTAGTAATATAATACAGTTAAACTGTTAGTAATATAATACAGTTAAACTGTTAGTAATATAATACAGCTAATATGTTAGTAATATAATACAGCTAAACTGTTAGTAATATAGTACAGCTAAACTGTTAGTAATATAGTACAGCTAAACTGTTAGTAATATAATACAGTTAAACTGTTAGTAATATAATACAGTTAAACTGTAGTAATATAATACAGCTAAACTGTTAGTAATATATACAGTTAAACTGCTAGTAATATAATACAGTTAAACTGTTAGTAATATAATACAGTTAAACTGTTAGTAATATAATACAGCTAATATGTTAGTAATATAGTA
>NW_013854977.1:0-1346 GCF_000517525.1 Limulus polyphemus
GTATCATAATGTTTGTTCCTCGGTCACTGCTCTGATAAAGATTTCTTTATACCATCTTACAGTATTGTAAGACAGTACTGTTCATTACTTGTCTCGTGAAAAGCAGCTTGATAATAATATTTGACTGAATAACTGAAACTTGCTCTGACGTCTTCTTGTAACATGGTATCTTAGTGCACGCTGGAGTGTAGGTGTTTTGGTTTTGTTAAGAAAGTGTTTGTGTTCAAACCAATTGATGAGACCATAGGATGCATGGTATCTTAGTGCACGCTGGAGTGTAGGCGTGTTTGTTTTGTTAAGAAAGTGTTTGGGTTCAAACCACTTGATGAGACCATAGGATGAAACGTTGAAAAATAAAATAATTTTCACCGGGTACTGCCTGTTGATTTATATTAAACATCTTCGTGTATTATCATCACCTATCATATACAAATATTACTATAAAGGTATTGAAGGTAAAGGTGAAATTACAATAACTCCTGGTTTATCAGGACTTTATAGATTCTGAGCTAAATGATGCCATACATTAGTGACGAGCAAACATTTCTTTTTTTATTTTGTGTGATTATTATCTCAAATTAAATTACTGCTGTGCTACGATATCATCGAAACCAAAAATATCCTAGAATTCTGTGAGTTGAAAATTTTTATTAAAAGGTTTTCTATTCTCTAGACAAATACGCCGAACATACTAATTAATTAATTAATATTAATTTTTACATCTAACCTACCAGTTACATATGATGTATTTTGAGAAATTTGCAACCATCATTTTGTAGCATTCTGAGTTATAGAAATAAGTCTAGAATTTTCTACTATTTTTATTGTGTTTGTATGGTGAAATATTCGTAATTCTAATTTGAATTTTAAAGCACTTTTTGTATTACTGTATGCTATATTTTTAATGTTTTATTTTACATGTTTGTTTGCTAGAGAACACATGACATGTTTGTTGGTAGTTTAAGCAAAAAGCTACACAATGGGCTATCTGTACTCTGCCAACTACATTGTAAGTCCGTAGACATTTCGCTACATAAATGTCATGAAAGTTAAGAATCTAGATGTTTCGAGTGGTATGTATGGATAAGAGTACGATATATATAAGCAGTTAATCCAAGAGTAATGAATCAGTGAGTTATTAAGTTCAGTGTCAATTAGGAGTTACAAAGTGATACTACACTCCTGTGATTCAGTTAGCTCTGTCAATACGGGGTCAATTAATGACCTCGTAACCATTTTGTGCTTGTTATAATTTTCTTGCTATAACTTTTAAATTGGTAAGCGAATGTTAACGAAATTTGGTAGATTATCAGTAAACATTACAATGCTTCCACACGCATAATATC
>NW_013854978.1:0-356 GCF_000517525.1 Limulus polyphemus
GTATAATCCCAGGAAGACCAAAGGGAAGTCTCCTAAGTTGTCTTCTCCATGGGAAGGCCCATATAACATAGTGGATCGTCTCTCAGACGTGACTTTCCGGATAAAATGTGGTCGGCGAGGTAAGCCAAAAGTGGTGCATGCCAACAGGCTTTGGCGTTATCATGGTCCAGGACATTTCAGTTGGGACGAAGTAGACCACTGAACAAATGACGCTGCTGAAGACGTGCCACCTGAAGAAGCCACTGTCGAAGAAGAAACTCTACTCAATTTTGAGAAGGGAAACGGTGAAGCTCTTGGTGATGTTACTAACACTGATGTGACTGTTACCGATGATAGGACATTTACTGATGAAGCAG
>NW_013854979.1:0-355 GCF_000517525.1 Limulus polyphemus
CAGGGAAGGGATTGATAGCCATCAGTTGTGGTAATGTCTACAGCTACTATCAGGGAAGGGACTGATAGTCTTCAGTTGTGGTAATGTCTACAGCTACTATCAGGGAAGGGATTGATAGTCTTCAGTTGTGGTAATGTCTACAGCTACTATCGGGGAAGGGATTGATAGTCTTCAGTTGTGGTAATGTCTACAGCTACTATCAGGGAAGGGATTGATAGTCTTCAGTTGTGGTAATGTCTACAGCTACTATCGAGGGAAGGGATTGATAGTCATCAGTTGTGGTAATGTCTACAGCTACTATCAGGGAAGGGATTGATAGTCTTCAGTTGTGGTAATGTCTACAGCTACTATCGGG
>NW_013854980.1:0-355 GCF_000517525.1 Limulus polyphemus
TATAACTAGCATCATATTTTGTCAAATCAAGATCTATTTTACAACCCACATCTTCTACTGACACACAACTAGCATCATATTTTGTCAAATCAAGCACTACTATACAACCCACATCTTGTCCTGACATATAACTAGCATAATGTTTTGTCAAATAACGCTCTATCTTACAACTCACATTTTGTCCTGACATATAACTAGCATCATATTTTGTCAAATCAAGCTCTACCTTACAACTCACATCTTGTTCTTACATATAACTAGCATCATATTTTGCCAAATCAAGCTCTACCTTATAACCCACATCTTTTCCTGACATATAACTAGCTTCATGTTTTGTCAAATCAAGCTCTACCTT
>NW_013854981.1:0-355 GCF_000517525.1 Limulus polyphemus
GTTTACTTTCAATAAGAAGACACAAGATTTAACGATACTGTGTACTGTCAATAAGAAGACACAAGATTTAAAATAATGTGTCCTGTCAATAAGAAGACACAATATTCAACGATAATGTGTACTGTCAGTCAGAAAACACAAGATTTAACAATAATGTGTCCTGTCAAAAAGGAGACACAAGATTTACCAAAACTGTGTACTGTCAATAAGAAGACACAAGATTTATAAATACTGTGTACTATCAATAAGAACACACAAGATTTAACAATACTGTGTACTCTCAATAAGAAGACACAATATCCAAAGATAATGTGTACTGTCAGTAAGAAAACAGAAGATTTAAAATAATGTGTCC
>NW_013854982.1:0-355 GCF_000517525.1 Limulus polyphemus
CCCACCGTGTTCACCACTAATCAGGTAGCTGTTCTAAACCCACCATGTTCACCACTAATCAGGTAGCTGTTCTAAACCTACCATGTTCACCACTTATCAGGTACCTGTTCTAAACCTACCATGTTCACCACTAATCAGGTAGCTGTTCTAAACCCACCATGTTCACCACTAATCAGGTAGCTCTTCTGAACCTACCATGTTCACCACTAATCAGGTAGCTGTTCTAAACCTACCATGTTCACCACTAATCAGGTAGCTGTTCTAAACCTACCATGTTCACCACTAGCCAGGTAGCTGTTCTAAACCCACCATGTTCATCACTAACCAGGTACCTGTTCTAAACCTACCATGTTCA
>NW_013854983.1:0-354 GCF_000517525.1 Limulus polyphemus
GGCACAGCGGCATGTCTGCAGACTTTCAAGCTAAAATCCGGGTTTCGATACCTGTGGTGGGCAGAGCACAGATAGCCCATTGTGTTGCTTTGTGCTTAATTACAAACAAACACTAATATTACTTTTTTTTGATTCTAATTAATTGTTGTCAGTTCTTTCTCCATATGCTCAGTTGAGCAGTTTAAAATTCGTTTATTTAGTACAATTTAACTTTTAATTAAAATTAAATTTAGGAGTATAACTTCGATTTAAAACATTTCAGAGTTTATCTATTGAATTGAAGCACAATGACCATAAAATGGACAATAACTTACAAAATGAAACAAATATCTACATCGAACATAATAAACACTC
>NW_013854984.1:0-355 GCF_000517525.1 Limulus polyphemus
AATGTTGTGTGAATTGTGATTACTGTTGGTGGATATTTATAGGTATGGGTAAGCAGGTGGTGGTATCTAGCTCGTGGGAAGGCGTTAATTGGTGGAGTGTTGTATTGTGGCTTGGGGGTTTCTCGCCAAGAAGTAGCAGTGTGCGTGCTGTTCCTGTCGATTGTTTGTTGATTATGGGAGTTTGCTGTAGGATTTTTATTGCTTCGTGTATTTGAAGAGTTGTGAAGTCGTTAAATCGGTTGGTTTACTTTGGTGTTTTGTACTAGGTCCTGACGTGTGAGTTTTTGGTTGTGGATGCGGGGCACAGTGTTCTTTGATGGCTCCATTTTGTAGGTGCATTGTTAGGCATCTTGAC
>NW_013854985.1:0-355 GCF_000517525.1 Limulus polyphemus
ATTTTCAGGCAACTCTTCGTAAGGTGGGCATCCTGTTATCAGGTCCACTGGCAACTGAAGTTCCGGACCAAACATCAGCTTTGCTGGAGTATATCCAGTTGCTTCATGCTCTGCTGTTCTATAGGCCATCAACAGTGGAAGGAGTAAGACATCCCAGTCATCTTGGTGGCTATTACAAAACTTTGTCAATTCCTGTCCAAGTGTCCAATTGTACTTTTCTACCATCCCATCGGACTGTGGATGAAGTAGCGTTGTTCTGGTCTTTCGTATGCCAAACAACTTGCAGCACTCATGGAACACAGCTGATTCAAAGTTACGGCCTTGATCCGAATGCAGTTCGTATGGCATACCAAAT
>NW_013854986.1:0-355 GCF_000517525.1 Limulus polyphemus
CACAGAATAAACACAGGCAATCACCGTCCAATAAAGATCCCTCCAAGGAGAATAGCTCCAGCAAAGCAACAAGAGATAGAGAAGGTCATGGACGGTCTAATTAAGGAGGGATAGTTGAAAAATCAGATAGTCCCTGGTCAGCTCCTGTCGTATTAGTCCAGAAGAAGGATGGGACTCAACATTGCTGTGTGGACTTCAGGGCTCTTAACAGCATAACCGAAAAAGACTCATACCCACTGCCAAGGATTGATGATACTCTTGATGCCCTAAGTGGAGCCAGGTGGTTTTCAACTCTGGACTTAAAGTCAGGTTTCTATCAAGTAAAAATGGCTGAAGCAGATAGATCCAAGACAGC
>NW_013854987.1:0-575 GCF_000517525.1 Limulus polyphemus
GTTATTAGATGCACTTGTGTTGTGAGCTTCTTGAATGTGGTTTCTTAGACGTACTTGTGTTGTGAGCTTCTTGAATGTGAGTTATTAGATGCACTTGTGTCGTGAAGTTCTTTGATGTGAGTTATTAGATGCACTTGTGTCGTGAAGTTCTTGGATGTGGGTTATTAGATGCACTTGTGTCGTGAAGTTCTTTGATGTGGGTTATTAGATGCACTTGTGTCGTGAAGTTCTTTGATGTGGGTTATTAGATGCACTTGTATCGTGAAGTTCTTGAATGTGGGTTATTAGATGCACTTGTATCGTGAAGTTCTTGAATGTGGGTTATTAGATGCACTTGTGTCATGAAGTTCTTGAAATGTGGGTTATTAGATGCACTTGTGTCGTGAAGTTCTTGAATGTGATTTCTTAGACGTACTTGTGTTGTGAAGTTCTTGGATGTGGTTTATTAGATGCACTTGTGTTGTGAAGTTCTTGAATATGGTTTATTTGATGCACTTGTGTTGTGAAGTTCTTGAATATGGTTTATTTGATGCACTTGCATTGTGAAGTTCTTGAATGTGGTTTATTAGATGCAC
>NW_013854988.1:0-355 GCF_000517525.1 Limulus polyphemus
TTCTCGTTCTTCTTGTTCTTTTCTTGTTTTTGTATTGCTGCCATCAATCTGCTAGGCTGTAGTCTGATTTGCCGCTTCTCGTTTCCATTTTTCTTTTATCCCACTTTCTGACACCAATTTGTTACGTCTCCGTTTTTTAATTAACTGATTTTCCGTAACTTCGTACCGACGAAACTTACGCGACACAAGCCTTTACTTAATAAAACTGGTTTATTCTTTCCGAATATAACTTAACCGATACACTCAACAATAGCAACGAACGTCAATAATACTCCGACCGCAGATCAATTACTCACTGTCTCTCTACACACACATTACCATCCTTTTTTTATATACCAGCCCACCCTACATCGAG
>NW_013854989.1:0-355 GCF_000517525.1 Limulus polyphemus
AATTTTTATAAATTCGGAAACTGGAGTTACACCTAGGTGTTGATGGTGTAGTTGTACCAAGTAAGGCTAAATATGAGTAAGGAGGTTACAAATTCGGTAACTAGAGTTACACCTAGGTGTTTATGGAGTAGTTGTAACAAGAAAGGCTAAAGATGTGTATGGTGGTTACAAGTTCGGTAACTCAAGTTACACCTAGGTGTTTAAGGAGTAGTTGTACCAAGAGGCTAAAGATGAGTATGGTGGTTATAAATTCTTTAACTATTGTTACATCTAGGTGTTCATGGAATAGTTGTACCAAGTAAGGCTAAAGATGAGTATGGTGGTTATAAATTCTTTAACTAGAGTTACACCTAGG
>NW_013854990.1:0-355 GCF_000517525.1 Limulus polyphemus
TTATTTGGTACAACTACTCCATGAACAATTAGGTGTCACTCTTGTTACCGAATTTATAGCAACCAAATTCATCTTTAGCTTTACTTGGTACAACTACTCTATGAACACTTAGGTGTAACTCTAGTTACACAATTTATAACCACCATACTCATCTTTAGCCTTACTTGGTACAACTACTCCATGAACAACTAGGTGTAACTCCAGTTACTGAATTTATAACTAAAATACTCGTCTTTAGCGTTATTTGGTACAACAACTCCACGAACACCTATGTGTAGCTCTAGTAACAGAATTTTTATCGACTATACTCATCTTTAGGGTTATTTGGTACAACAACTCCACGAACACCTAGGTG
>NW_013854991.1:0-353 GCF_000517525.1 Limulus polyphemus
GCAGCTGCTAATGTACAACTACATACACTAAATATATGTTAACTGATTGGTATGGTGATGAACATAAGTTTCTAGTTAGCTAGTTATACCAGCTGCTGCTTATGTACAACTACATACACTAAATGTATGTTACCTGGTAGGTATGGTGATGAACATAACTCTCCAATTTGCTAGTTATACCAGTAGCTGCTAATGTACAACTACATACACTAAATGTATGTTACCTGGTAGGTATGGTGATGAACATGAGTCTCTAGTTTGCTAGTAATACCAGCAGCTGCTAAATTACAACTACATACATTAAATGTATGTTACCAGGTAGTTATGGCGATGAACACAAGTCTCTAGTTTTC
>NW_013854992.1:0-355 GCF_000517525.1 Limulus polyphemus
GACTACAACAGTGGCAAGAAGTACAAATGGAAAACATTAGTAAATTCAAAAGCGAATTAGATACACTAAAGGATGATGTATTGTCTTTTACACAAAGAGAACACATTAACGGTCGACTTAATCAGCCCCAGACAATGGCAAGCCCCTTCCAGACCCCACAGCTAAACCCTAATGCAGACATATTCAGTCCCGTTAGAAGTCACTTCCCAGATATGAATGGCAGTAATAGGAGTGATCCAGTGCGAAGGAAGCCACAGGAATTCGATGGGAAGGCACCGTGGGAAGCATATAGAGCACAATTCGAGCTACTGGCAGAAATGAATGGATGGACAGAGGAGCAGAAAGCTGTATATCT
>NW_013854993.1:0-358 GCF_000517525.1 Limulus polyphemus
ATATAACTCATTTCCCTGATCTGTGCGTATTCATCACTACCAGTCAATGAAATCTAACTGCACCACAGACTAGATAATGTGCTGATTCAAACGTGTCTAGTTCGGGTCGCCAATATTTTAGAAGAAAGTTCTATTATCTCTGATTACACAAGCCTGAGAATTTAAACTTCATAAAAGTTGTTTTGGTTTTAATAACGAACATTCTATGATTCAGCTACGCAGATTTCGAAAATAATCATTTTTTTCTATCACGTAAGGATTTTTTTTTTACAAATCAGGAAGAAAAAAAAAAACTCTTACTTAGATCAAATTATTATTTCGTTTACCACAATGAACATTTTGTATTATTATGTTTGGG
>NW_013854994.1:0-355 GCF_000517525.1 Limulus polyphemus
CTTGGGTCCCCTTTTAGCACAACATGTACTGCATGTTCTGCACCATTCTTCTACATCTTGTCTCATACCTATCCAGTAAAATCTGTGTCATAGATGACTCAATGTTTTCTTAACTCAGAGATGTCCTCCTGTTACAGTATCATGGGATTGACGCAACACAACTTCCTGTAACTTCCTCGGTATAACCGTTTGCCAGGTCGTCACTTTCCCATCTGCAGTTTCCCATCTCCGGAGAAGAATACCATCTTCAAGTTTCAACTAGTCCCATTGTGCCCAATAGTTCTTTGTCACAGGACTTAGACTAGACACCTTCTCCCAAGCAGGGTGCAAAACACTTGCTTTTAGAAAATCAATT
>NW_013854995.1:0-355 GCF_000517525.1 Limulus polyphemus
CACATTGATTCTTGTCCCACTTTAAGTGCTTCTTGACAGGAATTTTCACGTGATTCTATCAATTTCAGCAGCTGCTTCTCTATTATTCATTATTGGGTCCTGAAAACGTTTCTGCACTCGATTGATAGATGATAAAAGATTTCTCCAAAAATGCAAAAGTACAAGAAAATTAAATGTAAGCACGCGTTGCAAAATATTATGAGCACCACATTTTGTTTCAGCCGTGTTGCCATTCTCACTTAATTGCTCTAACAGTCCTAGCAATTCATCCAATTTTTCATGTACACCTTTTACTGCCTTTTCTTTTGCACTTCACCGCGTTTCTGATTCACGCTTGACAGAGATCTTAAGCTCC
>NW_013854996.1:0-656 GCF_000517525.1 Limulus polyphemus
GTGTCACGTTGTGTTGTAGCCTACAGAGTGTATAATTCATGTGTCACGTTTGTAGCCTACAGAGTATATAATTCATGTGTCACGTTGTGTTGTAGCCTATAGAGTGTATAATTCATGTGTCACGTTGTGTTGTAGCCTACAGAGTGTATAATTCATGTGTCACGTTTTTTGTAGCCTACAGAGTGTATAATTCATGTGTCACGTTTTTTGTAGCCTACAGAGTGTATAATTCATGTGTCACGTTTTTTATAGCCTACAGAGTGTATAATTCATGTGTCACGTTTTTTGTAGCCTACAAAGTGTATAATTCATGTGTCACGTTGTGTTGTAGCCTACAGAGTGTATAATTCATGTGTAGGCTACAACACAACGTGACAGGAGTATATAATTCATATGTAACGTTGTGTTGTAGCCTACAGAGTATATAATTCATGTGTCACGTTGTGTTGTAGCCTACAGAGTGTATAATTCACGTGTCACGTTTTTTGTAGCCTACAGAGTGTATAATTCATGTGTCACGTTTTTTGTAGCTTACAGAGTGTATAATTCATGTGTCACGTTGTGTTGTAGCCTACAAAGTGTATAATTCATATGTCACGTTGTGTTGAAGCCTACAAAGTGTATAATTCATATGTCACGTTGTGTTATGGCCTACA
>NW_013854997.1:0-355 GCF_000517525.1 Limulus polyphemus
GATAGACAAATAGCATTATTAACACATAATATACAGTACCGATATAGAAAGATAAAGACTAATAACATTATTAACACATAAAATACAGTACCGATAAATAGAAAGATAAAGACTAATAACATTATTAACTGATAAAATACAGTACCGATAGATAGATAGAAAGCTAAAGATTAATAGCATTATTAATACATAAAATACAATACCGATACATAGAAAGATAAAGACTAATAGCATTATTAACACATAAAATACAATACCGATAGATAGAAAGATAAAGACTAATAACATTATTAACACATAAAATACAATACCGATAGATAGATAGAAAGATAAAAACTAATAGCATTATTAACAG
>NW_013854998.1:0-355 GCF_000517525.1 Limulus polyphemus
GGTGGGACGGAGATTCGAAGCCGCGACCCTCAGATTGTGAGTCGAGCGCCTTATCCACCTGGCCATGCCGGACCCAAACTAATGCGAAAATAAAACGGTTGAAAACCTAATTAAACACTGGGAAGAGAGAGGTAATATGGCGAATTCCTGTTAGTACTGTCGGTGTCGGGGTATTGTCGTTGTTAACTAAAGGTCTTGTCCGGGTGTGGCCGGGATTTGGCCTTCTCGGGTTGTGGATCCGAGGGTTCATGGCTCGTGTTCCATTATCACAAAAACTCGCTCCGCTCTTTGGTTGTGTGTGTGTATGATAAAAGACAGTGGAATCTAACTATTCATTCAGACAGGAGTAATCCAG
>NW_013854999.1:0-355 GCF_000517525.1 Limulus polyphemus
CCCATCAGTGGTTTGTCTTTAACTATAAATTCAACAACGGACAAGAAATGAAGTTACTGGTAAGTCTACTGCCCATCAGTGGTTTGTCTTTAACTATAAATTCAACAACGGACAAGAAATGAAGTTACTGGTAAGTCTACTACCCATCAGTGGTTTGTCTTTAACTATAAATTCAACAACGGACAAGAAATGAAGTTACTGGTAAGTATACTGCCCATCAGTGGTTTGTCTTTAACTATAAATTCAACAACGGACAAGAAATCAAGTTACTGGTAAGTATACTGCCCATCAGTGGTTTGTCTTTAACTATAAATTCAACAACGGACAAGAAATCAAGTTACTGTTAAGTCTACTG
>NW_013855000.1:0-355 GCF_000517525.1 Limulus polyphemus
TATCTTCTTATTGACAGGACACAGTATTGTTAAATCTTGTGTCTTCTTATTGACAGTACACAGTATCGTTAAATACTTGTGTCTTCTTATTGACAGTACACAGTATTGATAAATCCTGTATCTTCTTATTGACAGGACACAGTATTGTTAAATTATGTGTCTTCTTATTGACAGTACACAGTATTGATAAATCCTGTATCTACTTATTGACAGGAGACAGTATTGATAAGTCCTGTATCTTCTTATTGACAGGACACAGTATTGTTAAATCTTGTGTCTTCTTATTGACAGTGCACAGTATTGATAAATCCTGTATCTTCTTATTCAAAGGACACAGTATTGTTAAATCTTGTGT
>NW_013855001.1:0-602 GCF_000517525.1 Limulus polyphemus
AAACATTTCCATAAACTTATTTAATATTCTTTGTGACTACAAATGCGTTGTTTCCCTTCTTGTATTCAAACAGCATTACATGCCGAACGTGTGTCTCGTCGTGTGCCATCACAATACGGGATTAGAGTATACTAAACTTAACACATTATATAGGCTACAAGTTGTGTTCTCTGTGATGTATGATGACATCTTGTCAGTTAACAGTTGTGTCCTTTGTGTGATGTATGATGACATCTTGTCAGTTAACAGTTGTTATTTTGTGATGTATGATGACATCTTGTAAGTTAACAGTTGTGTTCTTTATGTGATGTATGGTGATATCTTGTCAGTTAACAGTTGTGTTCTCTGTGATGTATGATGACATCTTGTCAGTTAAGGGATATCTTCACACTCTCACTTACATCTGGATTCATCAGAAAATCTTTGTGAAAACACTTTCATTAACACTCCCCCCCCAAAAAAAACGTACAACACGTATACTAGTTAAACGAACCAACTAAACGTCACGTTAGGTTAACTGACAAGATGTCATCATACATCACATAAAGAACACAACTGTTAACTGACAAGATGTCATCATACATCACATAAATAACACAACT
>NW_013855002.1:0-354 GCF_000517525.1 Limulus polyphemus
CATGTGAACAAAATTTAATAGGTAACTTTAAGGCATACAGTCTTTCACACTCAAACACGTGAACAAAACTTAATAGGTAACTTTAAACCATACAATCTTTCACACGCAAACAAAACTTAATAGGTAACTTTAAACCATACAATCTTTCACACTGAAACACGTGAACAAAACTTAATTGGTAACTTTAAACCATACAATCTTTCACACTAAAACATGGAACAAAACTTAATAGGTAACTTTAAACCATACAATCTTTCACACTAAAACACATGAACAAAACTTAATAGGTGACTTTAAGGCATACAATCTTTCACACTCAAACACGTGAACAAAACTTAATAGGTAACTTTAAGG
>NW_013855003.1:0-355 GCF_000517525.1 Limulus polyphemus
GATAAGCTACTCATGTGAAGATAAAGGGTTTTATGGTTGTTTAAAATTTAGATAATGTCCTAGATAAGCTACTCATGTGAAGATAAAGGGTTTTATGGTTGTTTAAAATTTAGATAATGTTCTAGATGAGCTAATCACGTGAAGATAAAGGGTTTTATGGTTGTTTAAAATGTAGATAATGTTCTAGATGAGCTAATCACGTGAAGATAAAGGGTTTTATGGTTGTTTAAAATTTAGATAATGTTCTAGATGAGCTACCCATATGAAGATAAAGGGTTCTGTGGATGTTTAAAATTTAGATAATGTTCTAGATGAGCTACTCACGTGAAGATAAAGGGTTTTATGGTTGTTTAAA
>NW_013855004.1:0-351 GCF_000517525.1 Limulus polyphemus
AATCTAAACTTGTATTTATTTTTATCTGTCAGGACTTAGGTTAATCTAAACTTGTATTTCTTTTTATCTGTCATGACTTAGGATAATCTAAACTTGTATTTATCTGTCAGGACTCAGGTTAAGCTAAACTTGTATTCTTTTTATCTGTCAGGACTTAGGATAATCTAAGCTTGTATTCTTTTTATCTGTCAGGACTTAGGATAATCTAAACTTGTATTTCTTTTTATCTGTCAGGACTTAGGTTAAGCTAAACTTGTATTTCTTTTTATCTGTCAGGACTCAGGTTAAGCTAAACTTGTATTTCTTTTTATCTGTCAGGACTTGGGTAATCTAAACTTGTATTTCTTTTTA
>NW_013855005.1:0-353 GCF_000517525.1 Limulus polyphemus
TATGAATTTTTTGAAAAATGAAAAAAAAAAGTGCTTTTTTGACGCAAAATCAATAGTAAAATATCGGATAGTGCTTATTTTGATGTACAACTCAAAACTGAGACATTATTGCGTCGAAGAAAAATATTATGTCCCGTGAAAAGATAAAAAATTAACTTTAATTAACTGTATTGAAATATGAGGAAAAACAATTTTTCCCATATTTAGGAGAAAACATGGGCCTTGGCGTTTCGGAGAAAATATGAATTTCTTAGAAATATGAAAAAAGTGCTTTTTTGACGCAAAATCAATAGAAAAATATCAGATAGTGCTTATTTTGATGGATAACTCAAAACTGAGACATTATTGCGGTG
>NW_013855006.1:0-339 GCF_000517525.1 Limulus polyphemus
TTGACAGTACAAAGTATTGATAAATCCTGTATCTTCTTATTGACAGGACACAGTATTGTTAAATTTTGTGTCTTCTTATTGACAGTACATAGTATTGTTAAATTTTGTGTTTTCTTATAGAGAATACACAGTATCGTTAAATCTTGTGACTTCTTATTGACAGTACACAGTATTGATAAATCCTTTATCTTCTTATTGACAGGACACAGTATTGTTAAATCTTGTGTCTTCTTATTGACAGTACACAGTATTGATAAATCCTGTATCTTCTTATTGACAGGACACAGTAGTGTTGAATCTTGTGTCTTCTAATTGACAGTACACAGTGTTGATAAATCC
>NW_013855007.1:0-452 GCF_000517525.1 Limulus polyphemus
CTAGAATTTTGCATGTAAATACGCAAGTACGCAACGAACGTTCATAACAAAATTCGAGAAGATTCCTCCAAAAGGAACGAAGTACTGGTACAAAACGCTTTCATAACAAAATTCGAGAAGATTCCTCCAAAAGGAACGAAGTACTGGTACAAAACGCAAAACCTGCTATAACTCCTTTAAAACGCATAGTAGGAAGGTGAAACTTCGCATGATACTGTGGAACGAACTAGTGAATATACAAATCAGATTTTGTTAAGATCCGTCAATCTAGAACCCTCTGATAGCAAGAAATCTATAACAGAGCAATATCAAAAAGCTTCACTGCAGTACACATACTATTTCAGAAAGTCAATAAAGTAGTAACAAAATGACCACAAAAGTCACAAAAATGATAATATGAAGCTAGTATTTCGTCTGTAAATACGCAAGTACGCAACAAACGTTCCAAAAAA
>NW_013855008.1:0-784 GCF_000517525.1 Limulus polyphemus
ACGGGTTTTTAGTTTTTCTTCTACTATATTTTGTCGACGTTCATAACTGTCTTTTTAGGCCTACATAGACTAGTTGTTTTCGACCTTGAAAACGGTCTTTTAAGTCTTTTTTACACCATATTTTAATAACTTTTATAATGGTCTTTTTAGGCCTTCATAGACTAGATTTCTTCGACTTTGATAACGGTCTTTTAAGTCTTTTTTACACTATATTTTAATAACTTATAATTAAGTCGAAAAAATCAAGTTTAAGAAGGACTAAAAAGACCAAAATCAAGTGGAAGGAGGACTAAAAGCGAATATAACAGTCGACAAAATATAGTGGAAGGAGGACTAAAAAGAGCGTCATTAAAGTTAACAAAATCTTGCACAGGAAGGACTAAATACTCCGTTATCAATGACAACAAAATCTAGTGCAAGAGAGACTAAAAATACAATTAAAAAAGTCATTAAAATCTTGTGTAAGAAAGAATAAAAAGACCGTTATATGTAAAAAAAATCTAGTCTAAGAGTGCTTAAAATTACAGTTATGAAAGTCGACACAATCTAGTGGAAGAAAAACTTAAAACCCGTTATCAAAGTCAAGAAAATCAAGTGGAAATACGGCTAAAAATACCGATATCCTTGACCTTGATAACGGTCCCTTAATTCGTTTTCCACTAGATTTTGTTGAAATTGAAAACGGGTTTTTATTTTTTTTTATTAGTTTTGCTCAACTTTCATTACTGTCTTCTTAGGCCTTCATAAACTAAATGTTTTCGACCTTGATAACGGTGGTTTAAGT
>NW_013855009.1:0-504 GCF_000517525.1 Limulus polyphemus
GTAGACTACTATATGATAGTTTTAATTATAAATCTAGCTGTATATAGAAGTAACGTATATTATGGACTACTCCAGTGGTAGACTACTATATGATAGTTTTAATTATAAATCTAGCTGTATATAGAAGTAACGTATATTATGGATTATTCCAGTGGTAGACTACTATAAGATGGTTTTAATTATTAATCTAGCTGTGTATGGAAGTAACGTATATTATGGATTACTCCAGTGGTAGACTACTATATGATGGTTTTAATTATTAACGTAGCTGTATATGAAAGTAATGTATATTATGGATTACTCCAGTGGTAGACTACTATATGATGGTTTTAATTATTAACCTAGCTGTATATGGGGAAGTAACATATATTATGGATTACTCCAGTGGTAGACTACTATATGATGGTTTTAATTATTAATCTAGCTGTATATGGAAGTAACGTATATTATGGATTACTCCAGTGGTAGACTACTATATGATGGTTTTAATTATTAACCTAGCTG
>NW_013855010.1:0-548 GCF_000517525.1 Limulus polyphemus
GAACAATCTTTATAATATACAATATCCTATAAATGTCATTAATATTAGAACAATCTTTATAATGTACAGTGTCCTATAAAAGTCATTAATATTAGAACAATCTTTATAATGTACAGTATCCTATAAAAGCCATTAATATTAGAACACATCTTTATCATGTACAGTATCCTATAAAATTCATTAGTATTAGAACAATCTTTATAATGTACAATGTTTTATAAAAGTCATTAATATTAGAACAATCTTTATAATGTACAGTATCCTATAAATGTCATTAATAATAGAACAATCTCTATAATGTACAGTATCCTATAAAAGTCATTAATATTAGAACAATTTTTATAACGTACAATATCCTATAAATGTCATTAATATTAGAACAATCTTTATAATGTACAGTATCCTATAAATGTCATTAATATTAGAACAATTTTTATAATGAACAATGTCCTATAAATGTCATTAATATTAGAACAATTTTTATAATGTATAGTATCCTATAAAAGTTATTAATATTAGAACAATCTTTATAATGTACAGTATCCTAT
>NW_013855011.1:0-355 GCF_000517525.1 Limulus polyphemus
ATAGGCTTTTCTGAAAAATCTTTATTTGTATTATGGATAATATTGGTCACTTCCCTCATCTGTATCACTAATGCTTCTAAAATCTTTTGAGACAAATTGTAAAAAGGTTTCAAACTTTTCATTTTTCTAATTAATGAAACCTCGGAAATATCTACTGTTGAATCAATGTTAAAGTTACCTACTGTTGAACCAATGTTAAAGTTACCTACTGTTGAACCAATGTTAAAGTTACCTACTGTTGAACCAATGTTAAAGATACCTACTGTTGAACCAATGTTAAAGATACCTACTGTTGAACCAATGTTAAAGATACCTACTGTTGAACCAATGTTAAAGATACCTACTGTTGAACCAA
>NW_013855012.1:0-353 GCF_000517525.1 Limulus polyphemus
GTATCATGCTATGTAACTTAGGGTTTAAATTTTTATTCCATTAAACGTATCATGCTATATTACTTAGAGCTTAAATTTTTATTCCATTAAACGTATCATGCTATATTACTTAGGGCTTAAATTTTTATTCCATAAAACGTATCATGGTCTATTACTTAGAGTTTAAATTTCTATTCCATAAAACGTATCATGGTATATTACTTAGGGTTTAAATTTTTATTCCATAAAACGTATCATGGTATATTACTTAGGGTTTAAATTTTTATTCCATAAAACGTATCATGGTATATTACTTAGGGTTTAAATTTTTATTCCATAAAACGTATCATGCTATATACTTAGGGTTTAAATTT
>NW_013855013.1:0-355 GCF_000517525.1 Limulus polyphemus
TGATGTTACAGATAATAGACAATTTAGCCGAAGAGAAAAATATTTTTCCCATGAAAACGTAGTGGGAGCTAAAGCTGAATTTGTAACTGCTCTAGTCACGTGACTAGAAAGACCAGTTTCTCAGATGTTCACAATGAATTATTCTGTGTTATTCCCTACATTGTTTACTTTAAAAATTATTCTGTGGACAAATAGCATTGTTGTGAAGTAGTATTGGCTAATATAGAAGAACAGTCGACGGCAAAATAAAAACAAAAAACGACGACACAGGTTGCTGATATATTTCTACTTTTTCTTATCAATTCTTTATTTATTATTATAAAAGTAACTAAAAAAGTAAAACATAGAAACGTTT
>NW_013855014.1:0-355 GCF_000517525.1 Limulus polyphemus
TGGTGTTGCAGTGAACGAAAAAGGTGGTAATCTGATGGTGCCATATGTAGAGAATATGGTGGGTAGGAGAGAACTTCCAAACCCAACTCCATAATCTTGTGTTGCGTCAAACGTGCCACATGTAGACGTGCATTGTCGTGGAGAAGAAGAACACCTTTCCGATTGACGAGTGAATGGCGTTTCTGATGAAGGGCTTGATTTCAATGTTCCAGTTGCTGACTATAGATCTCTACATTGACAGTCCGCTGTGGACAGTCCTATTCAAATTCATTGCAAAGAAATAACATTTACCCATAGCCAACATCGACTGCAGTGTATATTATTATAAGTTTGTATCAGTGACCTTCGATACGGA
>NW_013855015.1:0-355 GCF_000517525.1 Limulus polyphemus
CCCCATAATCATCTTTAGCGTTATTTGGTACAACAACTCCACGAATACCTAGGTGTAACTCTAGTTACCGAATTTATAACCATCGTACTCATCTTTTTCTTTACTTGGTACAACTACTCCATGAACACATATGTGTAACTCCAGTTACAGAATTTATAACCACCATACTCATCTTTAGCGTTATATGGTACAACTCCACGAACACCTAGGTGTAACTCTAGTTACCGAATTTGTAACCACCATACTCATCTGTAGCGTTATTTGGTACAAAAACTCCACGAATACATAGGTGTAACTCTAGTTACCGAATTTATAACCACCATATTCATCTTTAGCCTTACTTGGTACAACTACT
>NW_013855016.1:0-356 GCF_000517525.1 Limulus polyphemus
CGGCCCCACTGAAGATTTGAAAGAAAGAAGACCGCTATATAATGTGTTGATTTGATGATCAAGAAACTGGTGTTATTAAACTTTGACATCAATAATATGTATACAGATCGTTCACTTGCAAAAATACTTCGGGTGTTTGATACATTAAATATTAATTTAATTGATTCTTTATTTATTTACTTTTTTTTAGCGAAATTGGTTTGTCAGATATCATAGTTGTGAAGTGAAAAATCCCAAACTGTCCTAGTTAACAAAAAAGCATTATGTGCTGCCATCTAGCGACAATAAGCGAAACTATTATAAAATGTAGAAGTAATTTTCCTGAGTAGTGGTTTTCCTTTTTGTTATTTTCTCAC
>NW_013855017.1:0-370 GCF_000517525.1 Limulus polyphemus
TCTTCTTATTGATAGTACACAGTATTTATAAATCTTGTGTCTTCTTATTGACAGAATACAGTATTGTTCATTCTTGTGTCTTCTTATTGAAAGTACACAGTATCGTTAAATCTTGTGTCTTCTTAGTGACAGAACACTGTATTGTTAAATCTTGTGTCTTCTTATTGACAGTACACAGTATCGTTAAATCTTGTGTCTTTTTATTGATAGTACACAGTATTTATAAATCTTGTGTCTTCTTATTGACAGTACACAGTATTGTTAAATCTTGTGTCTTCTTATTGACAGTACACAGTATTTTTAAATATTTAGTCTTTTATTGTACAGTACACTGTATCGTTAAATCTCGTGTCTTCTTATTGAAGGGTAC
>NW_013855018.1:0-355 GCF_000517525.1 Limulus polyphemus
TAGGATGTAACTCACATTTTACATATAAAACCACTCCTACCCCTCTCTTTAGTACTCTATCCCTATTAAATAGTCTGTAACCCTGTATTTCAAAGAAATTTCTGTCATCAAAATCATCTACGTTTAACCATGTTTCAGTTTTATATCAAAATCCTCCATTCCTCCCAGTGCTCTAAAGTCATCTATTATACTTCTAACGTTACTATAGTAACAGTTAAGCCTATCCTTATAACTACTTCTATACTCATTTCCTATCCTAAACCTTTCATCTTATTTTTTTACATTTAATTTATCCTGACCCTCATCACTGTCTGGTCCTAGTTTAAAACTTACCTTACAGTGGAGTTAATAGCCC
>NW_013855019.1:0-344 GCF_000517525.1 Limulus polyphemus
AATTATATTAAATTATATTGAAAATCCCCAACTCTTACCCAACACAGACCAGTTCAAACTGAAGAATTATATTAAATTATGTTAAATATCATCAACTCATACCCAACACAGGCCAGTTCGAACTGAAGAATTATACTAAATTATGTTAAAAATCATCAAATCTTACCCAACACGGGCCAGTTCAAACTGAAGAATTATACTAAATTATGTTAAAAATCACCAACTCTTATCCATCACGGACCAGTTCAAACTGAAGAATTATACTAAATTATGTTAAAAATCATCAACTCTTACCCAACACGGGCCAGTTCAAACTGTAAGAATTATACTAAATTATGTTAAAA
>NW_013855020.1:0-354 GCF_000517525.1 Limulus polyphemus
GTTGTGTGCTACACAAGGAGGATACATTGACCATCGACTTAATCAGCCCCAGACAATGGCAAGCCCCTTACAAAGCCCGCAGCTAAACCCTAATGCAGACATATTCAGTCCCGTTAGAAGTCACATCCTAGATATGAATGTCAGTAATAGGAGTGATCCAGTGCGAAGGAGGCCACAGGAATTCGATGGGAAGGCACCGTGGGAAGCATATAGAGCACAGTTTGAGTTACTGGCAGAGATGAATGGAATGGACAGAGGAGCAGAAAGCTGTATATCTGGCAACGAGCTTGAAGGGACAACCACTGGAAATACTTGGACAGTTGACAGCAGCCGACAGACACAACTATAGAACAC
>NW_013855021.1:0-354 GCF_000517525.1 Limulus polyphemus
CAGCTAGGAACAGACAAAATAAACAAGAGAGATACAGCAGTTGTAGGAGGAAAAGAAAAGAAACAAGAAGAAAGATTACAGCAGTGGCAAGAAAACCTACAACAATGGCAGCTCGAACAGCAAAATAAACAAGAGAGATTACAGCAGTTGTTGGAGGAAAAATAAAAGAAACAAGAAGAGAAATTACAGCAGTTGTTAGAGTAGAAAGAAAATAAACAAGAAGAGAGACTACAGCAGTGGCAACTGGAACAAGAAAGGAAGCAAGAAGTACAAATGGAAAACATTAGTAAATTTAAAAGCGAATTAGATACGTTAAAGGACGATCTATTGTCTTTTACACAAGGAGGATACATT
>NW_013855022.1:0-430 GCF_000517525.1 Limulus polyphemus
AACAATTCTGTGTACTGTCAATAAGAAGACACCAGATTTAACGAAACAGTGTAATATCAATAAGAAGACACAAGATTTAACAATACTGTGTACTGTCAATAAGAATACACAATATTTAAGAATACTGTGTACTTTCGATAAGAAGACACAAGATTTAACAATACTGTGTACTATCAAAAAGAAGACACAAGATTTAACAATACTGTTTAGTGTCAATAAGAAGATACAAAAAATAAAAATATGTACTGTAATAAGAAGACACAAGACTTAAAAATACTGTGTACTGTCAATAAGAAGACACAATATTTAACAATACTGTGTCCTGTAAATAAATAGACAAAAGATTTAACAATACTTTTTCTGTCAATAAGAAAGCACAATATTTAACAACACTGTATACTGTCAATAAAGAAGACACAAGATTTAACAA
>NW_013855023.1:0-355 GCF_000517525.1 Limulus polyphemus
CATTCAATCATACCAACTCATGTATTGTGTAACCTGGTATGATGTAAACCTTACTCAGGTACTATGATTTACCTTCAATAATAGCAACTCATGTATTGTGTAACATGGTATGATGTAAACCTTACTCAGGTACTATGATTTACCTGCAATCATACCAACTCATGTATTGTGTAACCTGGTGTGATGTAAACCTTACACAGGTACTATGATTTACCTTCAATCATACCAACTCATGTATTGTGTAACCTGGTGTGATATAAACCTTACACTGGTACTATGATTTACCTTCAATCATACCAACTCATGTATTGTGTAACCTGGTGTGATATAAACCTTACACTGGTACTATGATTTA
>NW_013855024.1:0-429 GCF_000517525.1 Limulus polyphemus
TTGCTTTATTTACTCAGGTGTTGATGCTATTTTGTAGTTTTGCTTTATTTACTCAGATGTTGATGCTATTTTGTAGCTTGGGTTTATTTAATCAGATGCTGATGCTATTTTGTAGTTTTGCTTTATTTACTCAGATGTTGATGCTATTTTGTAGTTTTGGTTTATTTACTCAGGTGTTGATGCTATTTTGTAGCTTGGGTTTATTTACTCAGATGTTGATGCTATTTTGTAACTTGGTTTTATTTACTCAGATGTTGATGCTATTTTGTAGCTTGGGTTTATTTACTCAGATGCTGATGCTATTTTGTAGTTTGGGTTTATTTACTCAGATGTTGATGCTATTTTGTAGTTTTGCTTTATTTACTCAGATGTTGATGCTATTTTGTAGCTTGGGTTTATTTACTCAGATGTTGATGCTATTTTGTAGTT
>NW_013855025.1:0-992 GCF_000517525.1 Limulus polyphemus
AGCCAATACCTAACATTGTTCATCTAACCATTAGGCAATACCTAACATTAATCATCTAACCATTAGTCAATACCAAACACTATTCGCCTATCCATTTGCCAATACCAAACATTGTTTATCTAACCATTAGCCAACACCAAAAGTTAATTATCTAACCATTAGCCAATACCAAACATTATTAATCTAACCATTAGCCAATACCAAACATTGTTCAAATAACCATTAGCCAATACCAAACATTGTTCATCTAACCATTAGCCAATACCAAACATTATTCGCCTATCCTTTAGCCAATACCAAACATTATTCATCTAACCCATTAGCCAATAGCAAACATTATTAATCTAACCATTAGGAACAATGTTCGGTATTGGACTATTTTATGAGAAACATTATTCATCTAACAACTATTGGCTAATATTAATAATGTTTTTAGTATTGGCTAATGGTTAGATGAACAATGTTTGGTATTGGCTAATGGTTAGATTAATAATGTTTGCTATTGGTTAATGGTTAGATGAATAATGTTTCTCATAAAATAGTAACAATGTTCGGATATGGCTAATGGTGAGATGAACAATGTTTGGTATTGGCTAATGGTTAGATGAAGAGTGTTTGGTATTGCCTAATGGTTAGATGAACAATGTTTTGTATTGGCAAATGGTTAGATGAACAATGTTTCGTATTGGCTAATGGTTAGATGAACAATGTTTTGTATTGGCTAATGGTTAGTTGAACAGTATTTGGTATTGCCTAATGGTTAAATGAATAATGTTTGGTTGTTACTATTTTATGAGAAACATTATTCATCTAACCATTAGTAACAATGTTTGGTATTGGCTAATGGTTCGATTAATAATGTTTGCTATTGCATCTAACCATTAGGCAATACCAAACACTGTTCATCTAACCATTAGCCAATACCAAACATTGTACATCTAACCATCAGGCAATACCAAACACTGTTCATCTAACCATTAGCCAATACCAAA
>NW_013855026.1:0-352 GCF_000517525.1 Limulus polyphemus
CAGCTATTACAGTTCTTATATATGGATTAATGTAATTGTTACAGTTCTTATACATGGAGTAATGGAGTTATTACAGTTCTTATATATGGAGTAATGCAGCTGTTACAGTTCTTATATATGGATTAATGTAATTGTTACAGTTCTTATATATGGATTAATGTAACTGTTACAGTTCTTATATATGAAATAATGTAACTGTTACAGTTCGTATATATGGATTAATGTAACGGTTACAGTTCTTATATATGGAATAATGTAATTGTTACAGTTCTTATATATGGATTAATGTAACTGTTACAGTTCTTATATATGGAATAATGTAACTGTTACAGTTCGTATATATGGATTAATG
>NW_013855027.1:0-408 GCF_000517525.1 Limulus polyphemus
AAAGTGCTGTCAAGTCTGTAATGATTTTAACACTTGAAACAAAACCCTAGAAATTTATCCCGATAACTTTTAATTATACCACCTTAACTTCACAGTCTATTTATTCATTAAAATTTCAATTGATGACTCTTAAAGAATAATCCTTAATTCCGCGAGCAGGGCGAAAAGAAACAACTATTGATTATCTTTCAGGCCTGTTAGATTTCTCGATTTGAGCCAGAATACCAATATGGAAACTTCCCAAATTTTCATTTCTGAAAACAAAAATAAACAATATATATATATATACAAGTTTTAATATTAACGAAAATTTTACTTAAAAGATATTAATAAATTAATTTAATCACACATAATAAAATTATTACATCAGTCTACTTTTCTAGTAACTAAATATGGAATATACTTGAC
>NW_013855028.1:0-495 GCF_000517525.1 Limulus polyphemus
CCACTAAAATGGTTAATGTTTATAACACGTAGGTTTTTAATCCATTTTAGTGACGAATAAAACCTACATGTTATAGACATTAAACATTTTAGTGACTAGGTTTTAATCGTCACTAAAATGTTTAATGTCTATAACATGTAGGTTTTTAATCGTAAATAAAATGTTTAATGTCTATAACATGTAGGTTTTTAATCGTCACTAAAAGGTTTAATGTCTATAGCACGTAGGTTTTTAATCTTCACTAAAATGGTTAATGTTTATAACACGTAGGTTTTTAATCGTCACTAAAATGTTTAATGTCTATAACATGTAGGTTTTTATTCGTCCCTAAAATGTTTAATGTCTATAACATGTAGGTTTTATTCGTCACTAAAATGTTTAATGTCTATAATATGTAGATTTTTAATCGTCACTAAAATGTTTAATGTCTATAACACGTAGGTTTTTAATCGTCACTAAAAGGTTTAATGTCTATAACATGTAGGTTTTATTCGT
>NW_013855029.1:0-402 GCF_000517525.1 Limulus polyphemus
AAAAGATTTAACGATACTGTGTACTGCCAATAAGAAGACACAAAATTAAAAGATACTGTGCACTGTTAATAAGAAGACACAAGATTTAACGATACTGTGTACTGTCAATAAGAAGACACAATATTCAACGATAATGTGTACTGTCAGTAAGAAAACACATGATTTAACAATAATGTGTCCTGTCAATAAGAAGACACAAGATTTAACGATACTGTGTACTGTCAATAAGAAGACACAGATTTAACGATACTGTGTACTGTCAATAAGAAGACACAAGATTTAACGATACTGTGTACTGTCAAACACAGTATCGTTAAACTTATTTGACAGTTTGTGTCTTTTATCGATGAGTAATTGACAGTACACAGTATAGTTAAATCTTGTGTCTTCTTGGATACTGTG
>NW_013855030.1:0-811 GCF_000517525.1 Limulus polyphemus
CTGGATAAAAACCATTATATAGCTTGCGTAACGTAACATACCACTTCAAGCTGGATAAAAACCATTATATAGTTTATGTAACGTAACATACCACTTCAAGCTGGATAAAAACCATTATATAGCTTGCGCAAGCTATATAATGGTTTTTATCCAGCTTGAAGTGGTATGTTACGTTACGTAATGTAACATACCACTTCAAGTTGGATAAGAACCATTATATAGTTTGTGTAATGTAACATACCACTTCAAGCTGGATAAAAACCATTATATAGCTTGTGTAACGTAACATACCACTTCAAGTTGGATAAAAACCATTATATAGCTTGTGTAACGTAACATACCACTTCAAGTTGGATAAAAAGCATTATACAGCTTGCGTAACGTAACATACCACTTCAAGTTGGATAAAAACCATTATATAGCTTGCGTAACGTAACTCACCACTTCAAGTTGGATAAAAACCATTATATAGTTTGTATAATGTAATATAACACTTCAAACTGGATAACAACCATTATATAGTTTGTGTAACATCCAGCTTGAAGTGGTATGTTACTATATAATGGTTTTTTTTGAAGTGTTATGTTACATTATACAAACCTGGATAAAAACCATTATATAGCTTGTGTAACGTAACATACCACTTCAAGCTGGATAAAAACCATTATATAGTTTGTGTAACGTCTGGATAAAAACCATTATATAGCTTGCGTAACGTAACATACCACTTCAAGCTGGATAAAAACCATTATATAGTTTATGTAACGTAACATACCACTTCAAGCTGGATAAAAACCATTATATAGCTTGC
>NW_013855031.1:0-356 GCF_000517525.1 Limulus polyphemus
ATATTTTTGTAATATTATTGTTAATAAACCCTTCACGTCATTATATTTTTGTAATATTATTGTTAATAAACCCTTCATGTCATTCTATGTTTGTAATATTATTGTTAATAAACCCTTCACGTCATTATATTTTTGTAATATTATTGTTAATAAACCCTTCATGTCATTCTATGTTTGTAATATTATTGTTAATAAACCCTTCATGTCATTCTATTTTTGTAATATTATTGTTAATAAACCCTTCACGTCATTCTATTTTTGTAATATTATTGTTAATATACCCTTGATATCATTATATTTTTGTAATATTATTGTTAATAAACCCTTCATGTCATTATATTTTTGTAATATTATTG
>NW_013855032.1:0-502 GCF_000517525.1 Limulus polyphemus
AAAGTAAGGCTAAACACCTAGGTGTAACTATAGTTACCGAATTTATAACCATCATACTCATCTTTGTACAACTACTCCATCTCATCTTTAGCCTTACTTGGTACAACTACTCCATAAACACCTAAATGTAACTATAGATACCGAATTCATAATCAGCATACTCATCTTTAGCCTTACTTGGTACAACTACCTAGGAATACCTAGGTGTAACTCTAATTACAGAATTTATAACCACCATACTCATCTTTAGGTTTACTTATTGTTATAAATTCGGTAACTATAGTTACATCTATGTGTTTATGGAGTTATTGTACCAAATAACGCTAAAGATGAGTATGGTGGTTACAAATTCGGTAACTAGAGTTACTCCTATGTATTCGTGGAGTTGTTGTACCAAATAACGCTAAAGATGAGTATGGGAATTACACATTCGGTAACTAGAGTTACACTTAGGTGTTTATGGAGTAGTTGTACTAAGTAATGCTAAAGATGAGTATGGTGG
>NW_013855033.1:0-356 GCF_000517525.1 Limulus polyphemus
TTATAGTGTGTACAATGTGCTGTTGATCTGTATTATTCAAGATATCAGTTAAGGTATTGTTATTCGCATTGTTAAAGTGTGTACAATGTGCTGTTGAACTGTATTGTTGAAGATACCGGTTAAGATATTGTTAGTCACATTACTATAGTGTGTACAATGTGCTGTTGATCTGTATTATTGAAAATATAGGTTAAGATATTGTTAGTCACATTATTATAAGTATGTACAATGTGCTGTTGAACTGTATTATTGAACATATCGGTTAAGATATTGTTAGTCACATTACTATAGTATGTACAATGTGCTGTTGATCTGTATTATTGAAGATATCGGTTAAGATATTGTTAGTCACATTA
>NW_013855034.1:0-354 GCF_000517525.1 Limulus polyphemus
GACTGTCGGATGAAGACGAAACGTATGAAGTGAATACACTGCTGGATGATGATGAAACGTCTGAAGTGACACGACTACCGGATGATAACGAAACCTATGAAGTAACATGACTGCTGGATGATGGCGAAACGGATGAAGTGACATGACTGTCGGATGATGACGAAACGTATGATGAAGACGAAACGTATGAAGTGAATACACTGCTGGATGATGATGAAACGTGTGAAGTGACACGACTATCGGATGATGACGAAACCTATGAAGTGACATGACTGCTGGATGATGGCGAAACGAATGAAGTGACATGACTGCTGGATGATGGCGAAACGGATGAAGTGACATGACTGCTGGATG
>NW_013855035.1:0-354 GCF_000517525.1 Limulus polyphemus
CACGTGAGTTTACAGAAATTTATAACTTACCCATCAGAAGCAGGTTGAAGATTACTAGGATTCACAAAGAATGTCTGTACACTATTCATAAAGAGAGGAGTTATAGCTAAACCTGAATCCACTATCCCTGTAACGAGGCCTTTCTTGGTGAGAAACCACTGTGAAAGGATTTGGTCATTTATTGTGTGATTTGCCTTTTAAATACGCAAAGTAAATATTATAGCATATATAAGTTCGGAAGTGTATTATATGAACTATATGAGGTGTAGTCATCAGTCGCAAAGTTCGGTATTTGTATCATCAAGCACAACCAATGAACACGAAATAAATAAAACTTTACACGTAAAGAAAATT
>NW_013855036.1:0-233 GCF_000517525.1 Limulus polyphemus
GTTAAATCTTGTGTCTTTTTATTGACAGTACATAGTATTGTTAAATATTGTGTCTTCTTATTGAGAGTACACAGTATTGTTAAATCTTGTGTCTTCTTATTAACAGTACACAGTATAGTTAAATCTTGTGTCTTCTTACTGACAGGACACATTATTGTTAAATCTTGTGTTTTTACTGACAGTACACATTATCGTTGAATATTGTGTCTTCTTGTTGACAGTACACAGTATCG
>NW_013855037.1:0-355 GCF_000517525.1 Limulus polyphemus
ATTCACAACGATTCACTCACTTTACTTACGACTTGCCTCGATTACCTGTCTCTATATCCTCCCTATCTGCAATTATTCTCTCTCCGCTTTATTTGCCGGGCTTATATATTAAAATAGAGGGCGTCTGGCAAACACTCGAGCCTTCATGATCTAATGACGTGTTACCAGAGTCACATGACTTCCGCTGTCGTAACACTGCACCTTCCTTAGTATTGTTCTCTTTGGTTTCTGCTTCACGTAGGGTCACATCAGTGGTAGTAACTTCATCAAGAGCTTCACCGTTTCCCTTCTCAAAACTGAGTAGAATTTCTTCTTCGACGGTGGCTTCTTCAGGTGTCACGTCTTCAGCAGCGTC
>NW_013855038.1:0-354 GCF_000517525.1 Limulus polyphemus
TAATGTTTATGGATAGGATATTATGCCAAAATCCATGAGTACTTCGGTTTAGGCTAGAATATCTTTCAGAATTGGCAGCTTATCTAACTTGTAACGTCACAACCAGTCAGGGTACTTATAGTTGGGCAAGATCCACACCATTTTAAATACCAAGTTGGAGTGGAGGAATTAGACGTAGAGACTGCTTAATTCCATAAAAGTTAAAGATCACAAAGTCCAAAATGTTCGATAATGTTTTGGTAATGGAAGACAGTATATATCAGAATATCAGCATCTGATGATGGAAGATGTCAGAATGATCCTATCAATTTTTACTTGCTACAACCGCATAATAAACATGAAACATTAACTAAT
>NW_013855039.1:0-353 GCF_000517525.1 Limulus polyphemus
ATCTAGTATTAAAATTTAGATACATTAAAAATGAAGACCTCACTATCCACACATTCATCTGGTAATTGGTTTTAATTCTATAACCATTTTCTTTTAATAGTTTTCATCACCGTTTTATTTATTTACTCGAAAGGAAGCCGAAGGCCGCTTGGAGAGGTCACCTGTTTTAACCATTCGCACCAGTATACAGTAGTGTGTTGTCTGTCAGTCAGTCAGTAGAGACTAAAATGACGTCACATAAGGGATGCTTAACGTTTTAATTTATAATATCTGACGTCAGTGAAACGTGCGCATGCCATTAACCACGAGCAAGAATTGTGCACTCTGTAAGCTAAAACACAGCATGGCATATG
>NW_013855040.1:0-352 GCF_000517525.1 Limulus polyphemus
TTATTACGTTGAAGATATTTTAGAGTTGACTGACAGGATCCTACACTGTCTGTATACAAGAATACTTCATAAAAATAGCTTTCAATATAATGTTTGGAGAAACTTAATTGGATTGAAAATTACAACGGCGACATTATTTTTGTAAAGTTCTTGTGTTTCTTAGTCACATTTTATTTGAACTTGTTGGATGAATTGTTAAATTCAACATATTATTAAAAATCTTCCTTTTTACTATTGATTATTATAGTCTCTAACAATAGTGTTAATAAGATGTTGATACCGTCAGGCGATGAAAGGTAGATCCATAGGGTTCCCCCCCCCTCCCGAAAACCCATTTGGTTTTGAATTCCAT
>NW_013855041.1:0-350 GCF_000517525.1 Limulus polyphemus
GTATTCAAAATGATAGTGGCCCAGTATGGCCAGGTGGTTATGGCGCTCGACTCGCAATCTGAGGGTCCCCGGTTCGAATCCCCGTTACACCAAACATGCTCGCCCTTTCAGCCGTGGGGGTGTTATAATGTTACGGTCAATCCCACTATTCGTTGGTAAAAGAGTAGCCCCAGAGTTGGCGGTGGGTGGTGATCCATCTATATTAAAAGACCTACCAATTGCCATCCATCTCTATAAAAGACCTACCAGCCACTATCAATATATAATGAAAGACCTACCAGCCACTATCCATCTGTATTAAAAGACACACCAGCCACTATCCATCTGTATTAAAGACCTACCAGTCAATA
>NW_013855042.1:0-354 GCF_000517525.1 Limulus polyphemus
AACCACATCCAAAACCCATGCCACTGGGAACTGACATCCATGTGAGGGTAGGATGAAGATCATACCATCAGTAATTCAACTACAATCCAAAACCAGACCACTGGGTACCGACATCCTTGTGGGGGTAGGAAAGAGGATCATACCACTGGCAAGTTAACCACAATCCAAAACCCAGGCTACCGGGAATCAACATCCATGTATGATTAGGAAAGAGGAACATACCGGTGGCAAGTCAACTACAATCCAAAACCCAGGCCACCAGGAACTGACATCCATGTGGGGTTAAGAAAGAGGATCATACCAGTGGCAAGTCAACTACAATCCAAAACCCTTCCACTGGGTACCAACATCCAC
>NW_013855043.1:0-353 GCF_000517525.1 Limulus polyphemus
TGAACTATGCTTTTTGATTTGATATATACATATATAGATGAATAGCTTTAAACATGCAATTTATAAATGATTCATATTTAATTTGAAAACTTATTTTAATACAAAGGTCAGAACTTGTTACTTAGAAACGACAATAGACTAAGTTTATTTCAATATATGTTTTGTTTTTTGTTATTTACTTGGTTTAATGAAAAATTGTTACACAACTGACTATCTGCCCTGTGCTTACCACGGAGATCTAATACTGATACCGCTGAGCCACTAGGAACATTTCAGTGTATACAATATTAGATTATTCAAAGCTTGTATATTACATTTTTCGGATAAATTATTTAGCTACATAATAACTGTTT
>NW_013855044.1:0-354 GCF_000517525.1 Limulus polyphemus
TTCGATAACTTGAAGGTGATTGTTTCTGTAATAACGAAATATTGAGGAATAAAATTATATTCTGGAGATAAAGGTCGGAGTTTATTTGCATTAATAAATATGTCTAGTAAAATACTCCAGTTTACGTTAAAAAACTTAAGAATAATAAATTATCTACTTGTTAATAAAGATTGTTGGAATTCTGTTAAGATATAAGAGACTGTTTGGTTTAAATATTAGTGATTAATTTATATTTGTGAGTGAATATTTTTATTATTTTTAAGTTTTGTTATAATAAGAGTTAAAAGCAGACGATTGTAGAAGGTTTTGTTAATGACTAATTGGTGTCGAGAATATAGAAAGTGACCAGACGAC
>NW_013855045.1:0-463 GCF_000517525.1 Limulus polyphemus
TTGTTATTACAAACAATGATTTGCAAACAAAAGTTTCACAAATTTACAAGCAATGTATAGTCTTCCTTTTAGTCTGAAACTTCTTTGAGATCTTATCGAGGGTTCACGATGAGCGATTTGATTACGAGTTGATGTAGGTATAATTCACTTAACGGGAAGCTAGCTAGCTTTGTCCTTCGTTATTTACCAGCCACACAAACCAATATTTTCCCACCGGTAACGTTAGGTAATGTTTTCGTAAAAATACTAATGTCCGATGAGAATCCACTGAAGTTAAACGATTTGTAATGTTCGAACTTTGTAAATGCTCCTGGTCAAATATCTGAAGTTTTCCGATTGACAAGCGTTATAACATTCGGAGTTGTAGCTTCCGAAATTTATAGCACACTGACTATAGCAAACTAACAATAGATACTCTTTTTTTTTCTTGGCGTGTCGCTTTGGATATATTTATAGGCGTATG
>NW_013855046.1:0-354 GCF_000517525.1 Limulus polyphemus
AAGAACAAACTTTATATTTTATCTGTTATTTTCAGTAATTAATCTCTGTACGGGTTCGGTAGATTTGACTGATCTTGTAACCACCATAAAAAATTAGGAAATAAACATAAATTATGCCTTTTTCATTCTAGAATGAATACGAAAACAACAATGTTTAGACTAAATAGTTTAAATCTCATAACATTATACATTTACATATATTTATTATATTAACCTTTCAGCCATGCCTGGCTAACAATACAAAGTTACAATGATGCGGCTCATGTGCACTCATGTTATAGTATCAAATAACTTGTCTTGGCTGTTTTAGTAGACTAGTATGTTGTAAAATACAGTCACATTTCAATTGTTATA
>NW_013855047.1:0-354 GCF_000517525.1 Limulus polyphemus
TTTTCTTAAAAACAAATGCAATGTAATTTTCCTTGTAGAAATAAGAGTGGAATGATAACAGATGGTTATAAACGTCCCACTAGACAATCATATTGAATATACACTCTGATCCAAGGAATTGGGTTCACTGCACATTATATATTTATTCATGATTAAGAAAATAACCATTGAATTGTTCAACGGATATCTACAAGTTCCTCTATAATTTGTGAGGTCGAGTCTTCAGCCAATCACGTGTTTCCTTACTTATGTGTAAAAGCAATAACGTATATGCTTATGTTTCGCTCCATCAAGAGTCATGTTTCTTTCATTAAATAGGCAATAAATTGTTTGTTTGTTGGTTTTGGAATTTCG
>NW_013855048.1:0-354 GCF_000517525.1 Limulus polyphemus
AGGTATAAAGCACCTCCCTTCTGCAGCATTCATTTCTGTGCTATAGTACACAATCTCGTACTATTTGTGATGTTGTATTTGTAGCGTGACAAAACTGTTTTCAATTTCTTCTCTAGTTTATTAACCCTTGTTCACAATTAACACTCAACAAACATATTTGGTTTTTGAAGTGATGTAGATGATGAAATATGTTAGAGAATAATTTTAGACAAAGATGATAGTAAGAGCATAGTGCACGAAAAACTCTTGCCTTACCTTCTTCAAGTTCTTCGGTATTGACCAATTATGAATAGATTCAATCTAAGATAAACTACAACTGAAAGAAGTCATGCACTTGAATTAAACAATTAGATG
>NW_013855049.1:0-518 GCF_000517525.1 Limulus polyphemus
TATTATGGTAACCATGTACGGTGTCATAATTACTTGATATTATGGTAACCATGTACGGTGTCATAATTACTTGGTATTATGGTAACCATGTACGGTGTCATAATTACTTGGTATTATAGTAACCATGTACGGTGACATAATTACTTGATATTATAGTAACCATGTACGGTGACATAATTACTTGGTATTATAGTAACCATGTACGGTGACATAATTACTTGGTATTATAGTAACCATGTACGGTGACATAATTACTTGGTATTATAGTAACCATGTACGGTGACATAATTACTTGGTATTATAGTAACCATGTACGGTGACATAATTACTTGGTATTATGGTAACCATGTACGGTGACATAATTACTTGATATTATGGTAACCATGTACGGTGACATAATTACTTGGTATTATGGTAACCATGTACGGTGTCATAATTACTTGGTATTATGGTAACCATGTACGGTGTCATAATTACTTGGTATTATGGTAACCATGTACGGTGACATAATTACTTGG
>NW_013855050.1:0-355 GCF_000517525.1 Limulus polyphemus
AATATACTTGTCAATAACGTATCTAAAACAGTCTACTTGTCAATAATGTATCTAAAACAATCTACTTGTCAATAAGGTATCTAAAACAATCTACTTGTCAATAATGTATCTAAAACAATATACTTGTCAATAACGTATCTAAAACAGTCTACTTGTCAATAACGTATCTAAAACAATCTACTTGTCAATAATGTATCTAAGACAATCTACTTGTCTATAATGTATCTAAAACAATATACTTGTCAATAACGTATCTAAAACAGTCTACTTGTCAATAACGTATCTAAAACAATGTACTTGTCAATAAGGTATCTAAAACAATCTACTTGTCAATAATCTATTTAAAACAATGTAC
>NW_013855051.1:0-352 GCF_000517525.1 Limulus polyphemus
AATACACCCTTATTAAATATCATACTTTAAAATAATATATTACTTTAAATGTACAAGTTAACATTTAATGCGTGTACACAAATTTTTTTTTTCTTAGAATGATGTGGTATGCAGTTATATAACCGTATTTTATGTTTAATGGTTTTACTTATAATTAGGTTTGTAGTTTGATTTTTAGACATATTATGTATTTGCTCCCCACTTGTTCAATATATATATATAAATATACACAGCGTGGTCGCAAGTAAATAGACACCACCTTTTCAGAAAAAATGAAATTTTTCAGTCATATTCACATGAATTGATATATTTATAATTTAATTAATATCTAGTAGATCTTCCTTTCGTTTCG
>NW_013855052.1:0-354 GCF_000517525.1 Limulus polyphemus
TATATATAGTTACCTATAGAAGTGAAAACTACACTGTTGATGACGTAATTACATGTTGAGATATCATCTGATGATTTACTTGCGATGTCACCTACAAACTCGGCCTCTAGTGCTATTTTATGGAATTATGATGTCAACGCTTCCCTCAGCTACCCTGTGGGGGCCATTTCATGGAACAATGACGTCAATGCCTTCTCTTCTTATGACAGTCACGCCTGTCATCTAACGGTCTGACCCTAGGTTCTTTTGTATATTACCTTTACGTGTAGACATCCTTTGTCTATTACGTAACAGGTGTTGTCATCCTTTGCATATTTCGTAATAGTCATTAACATTCAGGAGACATCCTTTGAT
>NW_013855053.1:0-353 GCF_000517525.1 Limulus polyphemus
ATGTCCTTCGTAGGTAGCCCTCCCAGTGGCACAGCGGTATGTCTGAGGACTTACAACGCTAGAAACCGGGTTTCGATACCCGTGGTGGGCAGAGCACAAATAGCCCTTGTGTAGCTTTGTGCATATTTAAAAACAAACAAACAAACCTTCGTAGGTATGTTAATATTCATATAAGCTAAAGATTCACAGAAAAAAATTCAATACTATGTAAATATTATCAACATAACGTTTTGAAACAGCGGAAGTTTTTTTTTTTTAGAATGAATTCAAAACCAGCCCAGTATTGTTCGAGTAGATCTAAAAAAGAATTAAATGGATGGATTCAAGACTAGCACATTACGTCTCGAAAATGA
>NW_013855054.1:0-352 GCF_000517525.1 Limulus polyphemus
ATGTGGATGTTCTTTGTTGTACTGAAGTATGTGGATGTTCTTTATTGTACTGAAATATGTAGATGTTCTTTGTTGTACTGAAGTATGTGGATGTTCTTTGTCGTACTGAAATATGTGGATGTTCTTTGTCGTACTGAAATATGTTGATGTTCTTTGTTGTACTGAAATATGTGGATGTTCTTTGTTGTACTGAAATATGTGGATGTTTTTTGTTGTACTGAAGTATGTGGATGTTCTTTGTTGTACTGAAATATGTAGATGTTCTTTGTTGTACTGAAATATGTGGATGTTCTTTGTTGTACTGAATCATGTGGATGTTCTTTATTGTACTGAAATATGTGGATGTTCTTTG
>NW_013855055.1:0-354 GCF_000517525.1 Limulus polyphemus
AGACGATCGACTATGTCATATGGGCCTTCCCATGGAGATGACAACTTAGGAGACTTCCCTTTGGTCTTCCTGGGATTATACAACCACAACTTGTCTCCTGGTACAAAACTAACTTCAGTAGATTTCTTATCATAAGTTAACTTCATCGAATCAGCAGACGTTTTCAAGTTTGAACGCACTTGATGGTGGATATCATCAATCCTTTCCGATAACACTTTTACAAACTCCGACACATTCTCAGGCAACTCTTCATAAGGTGGGCGTCCTATTAACAGATCCACTGGCAACTGAAGTTCCCGACCAAACATCAACTTTGCTGGAGTGTATCCAGTGGTTTCATGCTCTGCTGTCCTA
>NW_013855056.1:0-354 GCF_000517525.1 Limulus polyphemus
ATGCTTATATTAGGTTATGATTACACCCTTCTCCACAGTGTGTGTAATTTTCATTCGAGCAATTTCAGACTTGTCTCCCGTAGTGTTCGTGTAGTTAAACCTATCCAGTTTTTAAATGTGATTTAGCAACTGCCAGTAACTTATATGGTGCTCATAAACATGATTTACCAGCATATACACTAATCTGCATTGATTTTCTTACCATTGTGTCACATTAATTAACATGAGTATGGGTGGTCTAAATAATGGCAGTTAAAGTGAAACCAGGTACAGATGTGCCTAACTAGTCCTGAGTTGCAACTATAACTGTATAATTTAAATATAATTTGTGGTTAGGAACTTAGGAAAGTAGAA
>NW_013855057.1:0-354 GCF_000517525.1 Limulus polyphemus
GTATCTATCATCGATATCATAAACACGTAGTGATTGTATCTATCATCGATATTATAAACACGTAGTGATTGTATCTATCATCGATACTATAAACACGTAGTGATTGTATTTATCATCGATATTATAAACACGTAGTGATTGTATCTATCATCGATGTTATAAACACGTAGTGATTGTTTCTATCATCGATATTATAAACACGTAGTGATTGTATCTATCATCGATATCATAAACACGTAGTGATTGTATCTATCATCGATATTATAAACACGTAGTGATTGTATCTATCATCGATATTATAAACACGTAGTGATTGTATCTATCATCGATATTATAAACACGTAGTGATTGTAT
>NW_013855058.1:0-354 GCF_000517525.1 Limulus polyphemus
CTAAAGATCAAATCCTGGGTGATTTTGGTGATCTTGTTCTTATTAGCCAATGGTTTCTGTTCCATTCTTTTGTGTGCCAAAATCTTCATTAGACACTGCCATAAGAAGTTATATCACAGCTGAATAGAAATCAGCAGACAGTAATCTCCATCCAGCAAAGACTTTTACCATGCAGCTTTTCCCTGTTGTCTGATGACCTCACCTTATGGTCCTTAGACCTAAATATCAAACCTGGCCCGGCATGGCCAGGTGGTTAGGGCGCTCGACTTGCAATCTGATGGTCACGGGTTCGAATCCCCGTCACACCAAACATGCTCGCCCTTTCAGCTGTGGGGGCGTTATAATGTGACGGTC
>NW_013855059.1:0-350 GCF_000517525.1 Limulus polyphemus
CATATTTATTAGAGCTCATAACAGGAATTAGTGCACTACGTTAGAGATAGTAGTGTCCGTAAATTGTTCTTCTTGACTACAGACGAGTAATTTGATATGGTATTATCTGCATTCTGATTTACATCCCATATTTATTAGAGCTCATAACAGCAGATGTCGGAAAAGTAGACTTAGTGGACAAACGTTTTTGCTATGTTATAAAGTTTTTTTAGACGGTAGACGTGGTCTAATACTTAGCGTTCTTGGATTGTGAATCAGAAATTTCATGGATCGCGGCCTGTTCCCGCAAAATACGTTTCGCACTTTGGGACCACGGGGGGGGGGGGAGGGAACTTTAGTCATTGAAAATT
>NW_013855060.1:0-354 GCF_000517525.1 Limulus polyphemus
AACACTTAGGTGTAACTCTAGTTACCGAATTGATAACCACCATACTCATCTTTAGCCTTACTTGGTACAACTACTCCACGAACACCTAGGTGTAACTCTAGTTACAGAATTTATAACCACCATACTCATCTTTGGCCTAACTTGGTACAACTACTCCATGAACATTTAGGTGTAACTCTAGTTACCGAATTTATAACCACCATACTGGTTTTTAGCGTTTTTTGGTACAAGAACTCCACGAACACCTAGGTGTAACTCTAGTTACCGAATTTATAACCACCATACTGGTTTTTAGCGTTATTTGGTACAACAACTCCACGAACACCTAGGTGTAACTATAGTTACCGAATTTAT
>NW_013855061.1:0-354 GCF_000517525.1 Limulus polyphemus
ATCCAATAACAATTATCGTTCTATGACCCACTGTTGACTTTAGTCTGCAACCAGTTTGTTAATTACCTCATATATTTACAACATATCTACATGTGTTTGTTTAAGACCGACTGGATTAAATAGGACCGAATAGCTAGTATCGTTCTATGACCCACTG
The DNA here is from genome assembly GCF_000517525.1 of Limulus polyphemus. NCBI lineage: Eukaryota > Metazoa > Arthropoda > Merostomata > Xiphosura > Limulidae > Limulus > Limulus polyphemus. Next base: position 158 of record NW_013855061.1, read on the forward strand.
TTGACTTTAGTCTATAGCCAATGTGTTTATTAACTCAACTATTTACAACATATCTTCATTGGTTTCCTCAAGTCCGAGTGGATTAAATAGATCCAATAACAATTATCGTTCTATGACCCACTGTTGACTTTAGTCTGCAACCAATGTGTTAATTAACTCATATATTTAGAACATATCTACATGTGTTTGTTTAAGAC
>NW_013855062.1:0-351 GCF_000517525.1 Limulus polyphemus
TTGTGTCTTCTTATTGAGAGTACACAGTATTGTTAAATCTTGTGTCTTCTTATTGACAGTGCACAGTATACGTTAAATCTTGTGTCTTCTTATTGACAGTACACAGTATCGTTAAATCTTGTGTCTTCTTATTGACAGTACACAGTATCGTTAAATCTTGTGTCTTCTTATTGACAGTACACAGTATCGTTAAATCTTGTGTCTTCTTATTGACAGTACACAGTATCGTTAAATCTTGTGTTTTCTTACTGAGAGTACACATTATCGTTAAAATCTTGTGTGTTCTTATTGATACTACACAGTATTTATAAAATCTTGTGTCTTCTTATTGACAGTACACAGTATTGTTAA
>NW_013855063.1:0-354 GCF_000517525.1 Limulus polyphemus
ATCTTGCATACTGTAGTGAGAAACAAGACTTTGATGGCAACTTTTTTAAATTGAAACTCTTGTTACTGGAACTAATATATTCCATTACTGTAAACGAAAGTCAAGAAATTCCCCATGCTGCTTTGATACAGACTAGTCACGAATTAGATCATTTAGCTCTTCTTGTGTGATCAGCTGAGGCAGTTTATGTTGAGGTGCCACGGGAATAGAATTACTAGACGAAGAGGATGAAGATGATTCGTTGTCTTCTTTGCAGGATAACTCTTCTGTTTCCCAATTTGCTGGTGGATGTGGCACTAGAAGGCTATCTCCATGAAGTACTGGTTTCATTACAGATATTTAATGTATTGTTTA
>NW_013855064.1:0-353 GCF_000517525.1 Limulus polyphemus
AGGCGATACTCGATCTTTAAGTCATATAATACCCGACGTTTAATATAGGCGATAATCTACCTTTAAGACATATATTACCCGACGTTTAATATAGGCGATACTCGATCTTTAAGTCATATAATACCCGACGTTTAATATAGGCGATAATCTACCTTTAAGTCATATAATACCCGACGTTTAATATAGGCGATACTCGATCTTTAAGACATATAATACTCGACGTTTAATATAGGCGATACTCGAACTTTAAGACAGATAATACCCGACGTTTAATATAGGCGATACTCGATCTTTAAGTCATATAATACCCGACGTTTAATATAGGCGACACTCGATCTTTAAGTCATATAATA
>NW_013855065.1:0-353 GCF_000517525.1 Limulus polyphemus
ATTAGTAAATTTAAAAGCGAATTAGATACACTAAGGGATGATCTATTGTCTTTTTACACAAGGAGGATACATTAACCATCGACTTAATCAGCCCCAGACAATGGCAAGCCCGTTCCAGAGCCCGCAGCTAAACCCTAATGCAGACATCTTCAGCCCTGTTAGAAGTCACATCCCAGATATGAATGTCAGTAATAGGAGTGATCCAGCAAGAAGGAAGCCCCAGGAATACGATGGGAAGGCACCGTGGGAAGCATATAGAGCACAGTTTGAGTTACTGGCAGAGATGAATGGATGGACAGAGGAGCAGAAAGCTGTATATCTGGCAACAAGCTTGAAGGGACAACCACTGGAAA
>NW_013855066.1:0-353 GCF_000517525.1 Limulus polyphemus
GGTAAATGATGAACTGATTTATTTCGTTCGGTCTTAGATGTTTTTTAACTCGCGTGAACTTTTGTAAACGGCGCACGATCGCCATAGTGTTGGAATTTTATCTTTCGCCTGGGTTCCAGGATACGCTACCTAACGGCTTGAATTTAAAAACTTAAACCGCACGAAAGAAATTAGCGCATCATTTAGTTACGTTTACTGATCAGGCAGTTAGTACAAATATGTAACAAAACGTTGTTGATGAATACAACTGCTTGTAACACTATTGTTATGTATCTGCTTGTTTGTTAATTTCCGGTATAAATTCTTTCCGAGGAACTTCAGCGATACAAGTCCCTTCTTGATTAAAACTAATT
>NW_013855067.1:0-353 GCF_000517525.1 Limulus polyphemus
TGTGACTTTCACGAAATGCCAGTGAGGAGACTTTCCTGTTGCAAACTGTGCAAATAGTATCGTCACTGATCACCGCAAGATTTGATTCGTCATTCCCTCTTTTTTTTTCCATCCGAGACGTGAGCACCGTATTTCAGCTGATGGAACTATTGTAACCTTTGTACAAGGGGTAATAATTTCCTGGAGTGGTGACATACTCGATTCATCACTTGCTTCACTTATCTCATCATCAGTGACATCATCATCATAAATCTCATTATCGGTATCATCCGTATCACTGACATCAGTAAATTCAAGGTCTTTGTCCTCCTTTTCTCCGCATATTCCTTGCATATCAAGAACGAGCTTTGCTT
>NW_013855068.1:0-354 GCF_000517525.1 Limulus polyphemus
GTTTCTTTTCTTACCCCTTCAACCACTGCTGTAGTCTCTCTTCTTGTTTCTTTTCTTTTCCTTCAACAACTGCTGTAATCTCTCTTCTTGTTTATTTTCTTTCTCCTCCAACCACTGCTCTAGTATCTTTCTTGTTTATCTTCTCGTTCTTCTTGTTTCTTTTGCTGTTCTTGTATTGCTGCCATCAAATCTGCTAAGCTGTAGTTTGATTTGCCACTCCTCGTTTCCATCTTCTTTTTTCTTTTCTTTTCCGTCCCACTCTTTGACACCAATTTGTTACGTCTCTGCTCGTTTGTTAATTTCCGGTATAAATTCTTTCCGAGGAGCTTCAGCGATACAAGTTCTTTCTTAATT
>NW_013855069.1:0-354 GCF_000517525.1 Limulus polyphemus
AACTGTATCATTTAGTACAAACACACATCATGTTAAACTGTATCATTTGGTATAAACACACATCATGTTACACTGTATAATTTGGTATAAACACACATCATGTTAAACTGTATAATTTGGTATAAACACACACCATGTTAAACTGTATAATTTGGTATAAACACACACCATGTTAAACTGTATCATTTGGTATAAACACACACCATGTTAAACTGTATCATTTGGTATAAACACACACCATGTTCAACTGTATCATTTGGTATAAACACACAAAATGTTAAACTGTATCATTTGGTATAAACACACAAAATGTTAAACTGTATCATTTGGTATAAACACACAAAATGTTAAACT
>NW_013855070.1:0-353 GCF_000517525.1 Limulus polyphemus
TGTACTGTCAATAAGAAGACACAAGATTTAACTATACTGTGTACTGTCAATAAGAGGACACAAGATTTAAAAATACTTTGTACTGTCAGTAAGAAAACACAAGATTTAACGATACTGTGTACTGTCAATAAGAAGACACAATTATCAACGGTAATGTGGCCTGTCAGTAAGAAGACACAAGATTTAACGATACTGTGTACTGTCAATAAGAAGACACAAGATTTAACAAAACTGTGTACTGTCAATAAGAAGACACAAGATTTAACAAAACTGTGTACTGTCAATAAGAAGAAACAAGATTTAACGATACTGTGTACCTTTAATAAGAAGACACAAGATTTAACGATACTGTG
>NW_013855071.1:0-354 GCF_000517525.1 Limulus polyphemus
TATAGTAAGTTGTGGACTGTCCAAGGCATCTACGAACTGATCCCTCAGCAACAACTTGAGGAGATCGGGTGGTGCAGTTGGGTAGGCCTTGTGTGCCATGATTTTCAAGTCCTGTGCCAGCTCTTGCAGGCTCTCCCCATTAGCACGGACTCTCGTCCTGAACCTGGCCCTGTAGACTTCTGACTGGTTTTGGGTTCCGTACCTGAGTTCCAGAGCCTCTACCAGTGCTCTGTAGTTGTGTCTGTCGGCTGCTGTCAACTGTCCAAGTATTTCCAGTGGTTGTCCCTTCAAGCTCGTTGCCAGATATACAGCTTTCTGCTCCTCTATCCATCCATTCATCTCTGCCAGTAACTC
>NW_013855072.1:0-353 GCF_000517525.1 Limulus polyphemus
GTTCGGTGAGCTAAAGATACGTGGATCAGCATTGTTTGTACATGAAAAATATTGCACATGTCAAGGAACATTTTCGGTGAGCTAAAGATACGTTGACCAGCATTGTTTGTACAATAAGTAATTCACATGTCAAGGAACCTGTTCCGTGAGCTAAAGATACGTTAACCAGCATTGTTTGTACAACAAAACATTACACATGTCAAAGAACATGTTCAAGTAAGCTAAAGATACGTGGACCAGCATTGTTTGTACAACAAAACAATATATATGTCAAGGAACATTTTCGGTGAGCTAAAGACACGTTGACCAGCATTGATTGTACAACAAAACAATACACATGTCAAAGAACATGT
>NW_013855073.1:0-737 GCF_000517525.1 Limulus polyphemus
GATTTAACGATACTGTGTACTGTCAATAAGAAGACCAAGATTTAACTATACTGTGTACTGTCAGTAAGAAAACTCAAGATTTAACAATAATGTGTCCTGTCAATAAGAAGACACAAGATTTAACGATACTGTGTACTGTCAATAAGAAGACCAAGATTTAACTATACTCTGTACTGTCAATAAGAAGACACAAGATTTAACAATGCTGTGTACTCTCAGTAAGAAGACACAAGATTTAACAATACTGTATACTGTCAATAAGAAGACACAACATTTAACGATACTGTGTACTGTCAATAAGAAGACACAAGATTTAACGATACTGTGTACTGTCACTTTGAAGACACAAGATTTAACGATACTGTGTACTTTCAATAAGAAGACATAAGATTTAACGATACTGTGTACTGTCAAATCTTGTGTCTTCTAATTAGTACACAGTATCGTTACACAGTATCGTTAAATCTTGTGTTTTCTTACTGACAGTACAGAGTATCGTTAAATCTTATGTCTTGTTATTGAAGACAGTACACAGTATCGTTAAATCTTGTGTTTTCTTATTGACAGTACACAGTATCGTTAAATCTTATGTCTTCTTATTGAAAGTAGTACACAGTATAGTTAAATCTTGGTATTCTTATTTTCTTACTGAGAGTACACAGCATTGTTAAATCTTGTGTCTTCTTATTGACTCTTGTGTCACAGTATTGTTAAATACTGTCAATAAGAAGACACAA
>NW_013855074.1:0-355 GCF_000517525.1 Limulus polyphemus
ATCTGTGTAAGACAAATATCAACAGAGAAAGAGGACCTACAAAAATCCATGTAAGACTAATCTCAACAGAAAAAGAGGAACTACAGAAATCCATGTAAGATAAATCTCAACAGAGAAAGAGGACCTACAGAAATCCATGTAAGACAAATATGAACAGAGAAAAATAACCTACAGAAAGCCATGTAAGACTAATCTCAACAGAAAAAGAGGAACTACAGAAATCCATGTAAGACAAATATGAACAGAGAAAAATAACCTACAGAAATCCATGTAAGATAGATTGTACTTCTTTATGACTTTAACCGTTGAAAAGGGTGAACATCGTACACAGAGGTTATTTTCAAATGTCCTCGAG
>NW_013855075.1:0-352 GCF_000517525.1 Limulus polyphemus
AATCACTGACAAAGAACTGTTAACGTCTACTCTTATCCTTTTTTGCTCTGATAACTCTGGTTCTTCAATCAATGATAAAAGAACTGGTAACGTCTACTCTTATCCTTTTCTGCTCTGATAACTCTGGTTCTTCAATCACTGACAAAGAACTGGTAACAGCTACTCTTATCCTTTTCTGCTCTGATAACTCTGGTTCTTCAATCACTGACAAAGAACTGGTAACAGCTACTCTTATCCTTTTCTGCTCTGATAACTCTGGTTCTTCAATCACTGACAATGAACTGGTAACATCTACTCTTATCCTTTTCTGCTCTGATAACTCTGGTTCTTCGATCACTGACAAAGAACTGGT
>NW_013855076.1:0-352 GCF_000517525.1 Limulus polyphemus
GTTTGATTGTTTTGATGTTTGGACGTAACACAGTTTAAAGATTACGTGGTTTAGATGTCTGGACAGTACATGGTATGATGTTACTTGGTTTGATTGTTTTGATGTTTGGACGCTACACAGTTTGAAGAGTACGTGGTTTAGATGTTACATAATTTGGGTGTTTGGATTTTACATTATTTGGATGTTTGGACGCTACACAGTTTGGAGATTACTGGTTTAGATGTCTGGACAGTACATGGTATGATGTTACTTGGTTTGATTGTTTGATGTTTGGACGTTACACAGTTTGGAGATTACGTGGTTTAGATGTCTGGACAGTACATGGTATGATGTTACTTGGTTTGATTTGTTT
>NW_013855077.1:0-357 GCF_000517525.1 Limulus polyphemus
TACATATTTCAGTTTGTTAATTTAAACATTTCATTGCACTGTATGTTGATGATAACAGATAGTGTTAGTGGTATAGTAGAGAACATGGAAAATAAAATATAAATATTTGAGTTAAAAACTTTTGGTATTCATTTATGAGATTTTAGAAACTATACAGATGAAATGTGAAAACTGCAAGATTAAAAAATAGTATTTTTATACTACATATAAAAATCACCTTGCAGGTGAACTATTCAAAGTGCAAGTGCAAATAACTACATTAAAGAACGCATTTTTTTTTATTAGAAATAGTTGCAAAAATCAAAAGTAAATGTTTTATTTTTCTAAACTACATACTTTTAGGAATGTTCTTGTCAA
>NW_013855078.1:0-354 GCF_000517525.1 Limulus polyphemus
GCAACTTCTGGCCATTGGAGAGCAAGATGGAAATGGGATGGGAAAAATACCCCCTTGACCTTCCAAATCTTGTCCCATATGATTTTGGTACTGGTGGTAGAAAAGATGCTAATTGTGAATCTAATCCAAGATTCCTTTTGGCTTTGATGTCTGACTTGCAGAGCATGGGCATGGACCTGTTGAAAAGTGATGCGGGGGGGGGGGAGTGGGATACCTGCGAAAAGTATCCCAGGTCCATTTCTGAGCCTTTAATGACTGCCGGAGACCATCTTGGACGAGGATGCTGTGGGAAACGTGTCGAGGTTTTAGGTATAGAATGAACAACTGCTTGAATGAAGCAATCAGTTACTGCCT
>NW_013855079.1:0-354 GCF_000517525.1 Limulus polyphemus
TAACTAGAGTTAAACCTATGTGTTCATGGAGTAGTTGTACCAAGTAAGGCTAAAGATGAATATGGTGGTTATAAATTCGGTAACTAGAGTTACACCTAGGTATTCGTGGAGTAGTTGTACCAAGTAAGGCTAAAGATGAATATGGTGGTTACAAATTCGGTAACTAGAGTTACACCTAGGTAATCGTGGAGTTGTTGTACCAAATAACGCTACAGGTGAGTATGGGGTTTATAAATTCGGTAAATAGAGTTACACCTATGTGTTCATGGAATAGTTGTACCAAGATAAGCCTAAAGATGAGTATGGTGATTATAAATTCGGTAAATAGTGTTACACCTAGGTATTCGTGCAGTT
>NW_013855080.1:0-354 GCF_000517525.1 Limulus polyphemus
ATATCTTCGATTGCTTCACAAGTAGTAGCTTCTTGACTCCTTCTTATATCTTCGCTTGTTTCACAGGTAGTAGCTTCTTGACTTTTTTTACATCTTCACTTGTTTCACAGGTAGTAGCTTCTTGACACCTTCATATATCTTCGATTGTTTCACAGGTAGTAGCTTCTTGACTCCTTCTTATATCTTCGCTTGTTTCACAGGTAGTTGCTTCTTGACTTCTTCTTATATCTTCGATTGTTTCACAGGTAGTAGCTTCTTGACTCCTTCTTATCTCTCCAACTGTTTCACAGGTAGTAGCTTCTTGACTCGTTCTTATATCTCCAACTGTTTCACAGGTAGTAGCTTCTTGACTCG
>NW_013855081.1:0-354 GCF_000517525.1 Limulus polyphemus
GTTGTTATAACGTGTTTCTCAACATTACTGATGTTTGGAGATATCGGTTGTTATAATGTGTTTCTCGACATTAATGATATTTGGAGATATCAGTTGTTATAACGTGTTTCTCAACATTACTGATGTTTGGAGATATCGGTTGTTATAATGTGTTTCTCGACATTACTGATGTTTGGAGATATTGGTTGTTATAATGTGTTTCTCGACATTAATGATATTTGGAGATATCAGTTGTTATAACGTGTTTCTCAACATTACTGATGTTTGGAGATATTGGTTGTTATAATGTGTTTCTCGACATTAATGATATTTGGAGATATCAGTTGTTATAACGTGTTTCTCAACATTACTGAT
>NW_013855082.1:0-353 GCF_000517525.1 Limulus polyphemus
ACTGGACGAGCCCTACTGATTTGCCGTAGCGACATAAGCCTGTTGAACAGGTACCGACTGGACGAGACCTACTGATTTGCCGTAACGACATAAGCCTGTTGACCAGGTACCGACTGGACGAGCCCTACTGATTTGCCGTAGCGACATAAGCCTGTTGAACAGGTACCGACTGGACGAGACCTACTGATTTGCCGTAACGACATAAGCCTGTTGAACAGGTACCGACTGGACGAGACCTACTGATTTGCCGTAGCGACATAAGCCTGTTGAACAGGTACCGACTGGACGAGACCTACTGATTTGCCGTAGCGACATAAGCCTGTTGAACAGGTACCGACTAGACGAGACCTACT
>NW_013855083.1:0-354 GCF_000517525.1 Limulus polyphemus
GTTTTGATTAATTCTATTGATTGCCGTTGGTTAATATGTATAAGTGATTGTTGATAAAATTGTTCCTGCCCTGCCCCATGGAGAACTGTAGTCTACAATAAGTTTTGATTAATTCTCCTGATTGCCATTGGTTAATATGTATAAGTGATTGTTGATAAAATTGTTCATGCCCTGCACCATGGAGAACTGTAGTCCACAATAAGTTTTGATTAATTTTATTGATTGTCGTTGGTTAATATATATAAGTGATTGTTGATAAAATTGTTCATGCCCTGCACCATGGAGAACTGTAGTCCACAATAAGTTTTGATTAATTCTACTGATTAGCCGTTGGTTAATATGTATAAGTGATTG
>NW_013855084.1:0-355 GCF_000517525.1 Limulus polyphemus
TTTGTTTTCGGTTATTTATCTTACAAGGGCACAGGGTAGTTTGTTTTCGGTTATTTATCTTACAAGGGCACAGGGTAGTTTGTTTTCGGTTATTTATCTTATAAGGGCACAGGGTAGTTTGATTTCGGTTATTTATCTTACAAGGGCACAGGGTAGTTTGTTTTCGGTTATTTATCTTATAAGGGCACAGGGTAGTTTGATTTCGGTTATTTATCTTACAAGGGCACAGGGTAGTTTGTTTTCGGTTATTTATCTTACAAGGACACAGGGTAGTTTGTTTTCGGTTATTTATCTTATAAGGGCACAGGGTAGTTTGATTTCGGTTATTTATCTTACAAGGGCACAGGGTAGTTTG
>NW_013855085.1:0-353 GCF_000517525.1 Limulus polyphemus
CTTCTTATTGACAGTACACAGTATTGTTAAATTATGTGTCTTCTTATTGACAGTACAGAGTATTGATAAATCCTGTATCTTCTTATTGACAGGACACAGTATTGATAAATCCTGTATCTTCTCATTGACAGGACACAGTATTGTTAAATTTTCTGTCTACTTATTGACAGTGCACAGTATTGACAAATCCTGTATCTTCTTATTGACAGGACACAGTATTGATAAATCCTGTATCTTCTTATTGACAGGACACAGAATTGATAAATCTTGTGTCTTCTTATTGACAGTACACAGTATTGATAAATCCTGTATATTCTTATTGACAGGACACATTTATTGTTAAATCTTACTGT
>NW_013855086.1:0-351 GCF_000517525.1 Limulus polyphemus
ACGGTCTATTTACAGTTCTTATATAATGGTATAACAGTATACGGGTCTATTTACAGTTCTTATATAATGGTATAACAGTATACGGGTCTATTTACAGTTCTTATATAATGGTATAACAGTATACGGGTCTATTTACAGTTCATATATAATGGTATAACAGTGTACGGGTCTACTTACAGTTATTATATAATAGTATAACAATATACGGATCTATTTACATTTATGTTATAACAATATACGGGTCTATTTACAGTTCTTATATAATGGTATAACAGCATACGGGTCTATTTACAGTTCATATATAAGGTATAACAGTATACGGGTCTACTTACAGTTATTATATAATAGTAT
>NW_013855087.1:0-355 GCF_000517525.1 Limulus polyphemus
CTTCTTTGTTTTCACAAACATAACTCTGTTGACATATTATTACATTCTTCTTTGTTTTCACAAACATAACTTTGTTGACGTATTATTACATTCTTTTTTGTTTTCACAAACATAACTCTGTTGACATATTATTACATTCTTCTTTGTTTTCACAAAAATAACTTTGTTGACATATTATTACATTATTCTTTGTTCTCACAAACATAACTTTGTTGACATATTACATTCTTTTTTGTTTTCACAAACATAACTTTGTTGACATATAATGACATTATTCTTTGTTTTCACAAACATAACTTTGTTGACATATTATTACATTCTTCTTTGTTTTCATAAACATAACTTTGTTGACATA
>NW_013855088.1:0-505 GCF_000517525.1 Limulus polyphemus
TGTGCTTAACAACACAAACGAACCAAGCAAGTCATTCTAGAACTTTGTTGTTTGAATATTTGAAAAAAATTTATTTCCATAGAACGTAATTTTTACCAAATAAATCGTGCTATTAACCTGTAAATTCCAAATATGTACTTAATAATTTGTTTATTCAGCGTTTTGAGATTATTTGATATATATGTATATATTTACATTTCCGTTTATAAACTCATTGGAAACGAACGTACATTTACTTTATGTTCATGATGTCGCTACATTTTGGTACTATGTATTGTAATATAAAACATATCACCTCGAATAACGCAACCAAAATCCGCACTACGATCAGCTTAAAACTAAGATTTCAATCTAAGGTAGCCTTTGAGCCCAGTTAGAAGGACGATAAAAACTTAACGTCTTGGATCGAGCTCCGTCAGGAAAACAACATCCAACACAAATATGTTTGTATATAACTTACCGTTAGTAATTCGTATGTTTATATATATATATATATATATATACT
>NW_013855089.1:0-354 GCF_000517525.1 Limulus polyphemus
GCACGGACATTTTGAGGAGCCAGTGTAGGAAGAATATTACCAACAAGTCGGCCTCAAGGAGACCAGTAGTGGTTGGTGTTGAGCGACACCCACCAACCCCCATCATGAAAGTCCCAACAGCTAGGTGTAAAATGCCAAGCACACACAGTGTCTATGTAACAGGAAAGCTGGATGGCCAAAGGTGCAACTTTGTTATAGACTCTGCGTCTCAGCAAACCCTTGTGAGCATCAAGGTGTTAGATCATGAAGGAGTACCAGAAGCCATACAGAAGCTTTATGGTGTGACGGGACATTCTACAAGGTTGTGGGGACCAGTGTGGGTAACTATTGAGCTCATGGGCATAAAGGACAAAC
>NW_013855090.1:0-354 GCF_000517525.1 Limulus polyphemus
TTAAACTTGAGGAATCTCGGTGAAAGATGTGTAATGTTCAAGACCAGATCTAATAGGCCACTTAAACATGTTGTTTTTAGTCTAAACTTGAGGAATCTTGGTGAAAGATGTGTAACGTTCAAGACCAGATCTAATAGGCCACTTAAACATGTTGTTTTTACTTTAAACTTGAGGAATCTCGGGGAAAGATGTGTAACGTTCAAGACCAGATCTAATAGGCCACTTAAACATGTTGTTTTTACTTTAAACTTGAGGAATCTCGGTGAAAGATGTGTAACATTCAAGACCAGATCTAATAGGCCACTTAAACATGTTGTTTTTACTTTAAACTTGAGGAATCTCGGTGAAAGATGT
>NW_013855091.1:0-350 GCF_000517525.1 Limulus polyphemus
CAGAGAATTTTAAGAAAGATCAAATAATCTTTAAAATCTGTATCAGAGAATTATAAGAAAGACCAAATCATCTTTAAAATTTGTATCAGAGAATTATAAGAAAGACCAAATAATCTTTAAAATCTGTATCAGAGAATTATAAGAAAGGCCAAATCATCTTTAAAATCTGTATCAGAGAATTATAAGAAAGACCAAATCATCTTTAAAATCTGTATCAGAGAATTATATGAAAGACCAAATAATCTTTAAAATCTGTATCAGAGAATTATATGAAAGACCAAATAATCTATAAAATCTGTATCAGAGAATTATAAGAAAGACCAAATAATCTTTAAAATCTGTATCAGAGA
>NW_013855092.1:0-539 GCF_000517525.1 Limulus polyphemus
ACAATTGTTGTGAACGACTATCTTCAGTCCCAGCATCCAGTTAAAATTCAAACATGTAGAAGCCGGTCAGCAGGTAAATATATAAAGAATACTGTTTGTGCATGAAGATTGGTTATATTGCTTCACTTCTGTATTTCACTTTCCTTGTCGTCCATTTTTAAGATATTACAGCGCATAGCATTTCGGGAACCTGTTGGACATTAATGAAGCTTACTACCAAACATATTGTTAGTAAATCTTGATAAATAGTAGAGCAATAAATATTAGCGTATTAATAAATAAAGTTAATAATTATGGAGAACATTAAACACTGACAGAATGAAAACACGTGTTTGTGTGTTTTTTTCTGGAAAGTATTGTCTTGATTCATAGAATGTCTTATTATGTATTACCCATTGTCTTGGTTCGTAGAATGTCTTATTATGTATTACCCATTGTCTTGATTCATAGAATGTCTTATTATGTATTACCCATTGTCTTGATTCTAGAATGTCTTATTATGTATTACCCATTGTCTTGGTTCGTAGAATGTCTTATTA
>NW_013855093.1:0-354 GCF_000517525.1 Limulus polyphemus
ATGTTGCCACCCAGAATGTTAAGGACCGTCCTCGATCTGGTCGACCATCTGTAACAACCCAACGTGAAGATAGGAGCCTTGGTAGATTGGTCAGACGAAATCCGTTTGCAACAAGCACCCGTCTTAACAGGCAGTGGTTACCTGGTTGTAATCTGTCAACCAGAACAGTAAGAAATCGTTTAAAATATGCGGGACTGAAGTCAAGGAGAGTCATAAAACGCCTGACACTTGATGATCGCCATCGCAGGGAGAGGTTGGCCTGGTGCAGAGCAAGGCAGAACTGGAACCTTCAAACCTGGCGACGAATACACTGGTCAGACGAGAGTAGATTTTTACTCCACGTAACTGATGGTC
>NW_013855094.1:0-369 GCF_000517525.1 Limulus polyphemus
ATTTAACGATACTTGTACTGTCAATAAAAAGACCCAAGATTTAACAATACTGTGTACTGTCAATAAGAAGACACAAGATTTAACGATACTGTGTACTGTCAATAAGAAGACACAAGATTTAACGATACTGTGTACTGTCAATAAGAAGGACACAATATTTAACAAACTGTGTACTGTCAATAAGTAAACACACAATTTAACAATACTGTGTACTGTCAATAAGAAGACACAAGATTTAACGATACTGTGTACTGTCAATAAGAAGACACAAGATTTAACGATACTGTGTACTGTCAATAAGAAGACACAAGATTTAACGATAATGTGTACTGTCAGTAAGAAACACAATATTTAACAATAATGTGTCCT
>NW_013855095.1:0-353 GCF_000517525.1 Limulus polyphemus
AGCAGTTTTTTCCCAAAAATTTGTCTTCAACATAAGGGTGCGTCTTATATTCTGAAAAATTGGGTAATTGGTCGAATGTAATGTTTGTGCGTTGATGAATATCGTAATTGCTAGCTTAACTAGTACACGGATATCCTAACGTTATTTTAAAAACGCTTAATGCTAGAAAGTAATCTGTAATATAACCATTAAATAGTTGATTTGCCGTATAACATCGAATAATAAAATTGTAAATAGTATTCAAGTTGACGACTACATGTTTCGACGTTGAGGATTACGTTGTAACGTCGAAACATGTAGAGTCGTCAAGTTTTTGAAGGCCATAGATAAGCCTAAATAAAATGTTTTTAATT
>NW_013855096.1:0-351 GCF_000517525.1 Limulus polyphemus
GTAACTTAGAATTATAATTATAATCGTTAATAATGTAAAATAAAGCTATATTTATAATCGGTAATAAAGCAACTACAAAGCTGTATTTATATCGGTAATAATAACGTAACTTACAGCTGTATTTATATTCGGTAATAATGCAACTTAAAACAATATTTAGATTCGGTAATAATGTAACTTAAAGCTATATTTATATTCGGTAATAATGTAACTTAAAGCTGTATTTATAATCGGTAATAATGTAACTTAAAGCTGTGTTTATAATCCGTAATAATGTAACTTAAAGCTGTATTTATATTCGGTAATAATGTAACTTACAGCTGTATTTATATTGGTAATAATGTAACTTAA
>NW_013855097.1:0-353 GCF_000517525.1 Limulus polyphemus
AAATTGGTGTCAGAAGTGGGATAAAAAAATGGAAACGAGAAGCGGCAAATCAAACTACAGCATAGCAGACTTGATGGCAGCAATTCAAGAACAGCAAAAGAAACAAGAAGAACGAGAAGAGAAATTACAAAAGTTGTTAGAAGAAAAAGAAAAGAAACAAAAAGAACGAGAAAATAAACAAGAAGAGAGACAACAGCAGTTGCAAGGAAACCTGCAACAGTGGCAGCTGGAACAACAAAATAAACAAGAGAGATTACAGCAGTTGTTGGAGGAAAAATCATAGAAACAAGAAGAGAGACAACAGCAGTTGCAAGAAAACCTGCAACAGTGGCAGCTCGAACAACAAAATAAAC
>NW_013855098.1:0-351 GCF_000517525.1 Limulus polyphemus
CTTCATGTAGCTTTGCGTGAAATTCAGAATTTACCATTGCTAAAATTACTGGTCAATACAACAACAGACACAGAATTAGAAAAACTTATCTAGCTCTACTATCAGTTTTTAAGTGCGAGAAAAATTTTAATGATTGTACATTATTTTTAACAATTTATGGATTTATGTTTCCATCAACCTGTTTAGAGAGGTGACTCACGAGTTTGGGGGCTTATAATTATAAAAATCAAATTTCGATTCCCGCAGTGAAAACAGTACAGATAGCCCATTGTTTAGCTTAACAACTACAGAACCACACAAGCTTACTAATTCCAAGAACCATTAAAGATATATTCAATTATTATTATTTTA
>NW_013855099.1:0-354 GCF_000517525.1 Limulus polyphemus
ATGATTTATCATCACAACATTACATCACAGAGTAGATTTTATTGAAGTATTTCTTTTTAGACGCAGTTATAAATTAAGGTGCCTTGCTTTTCTGTTGCAACCCTCATGAGATTATCACTAACGAAAAACAAATGCTTTTTTTTAAGTTTGTTTTTTGATTTGTAATTTTTATTCGTTAAATCTCAAACATATAATTTTTGTGGAAATTTCAATTGTTTTATTTATTACTCAGCTATAAGAAGTAAAGTGAAGTAAAGTAAAAATAACAGAAAAGTTAGATAAAGTGAAGTTAGCCTTAATGGTTGATATTTTAAAGTGAGTTTCACAGTTTAATACAGATAAGGAGAATAATTT
>NW_013855100.1:0-353 GCF_000517525.1 Limulus polyphemus
AATTCTATGTTTAAATTTACTTAACTATAACATCTGAAACTAATGATTAAGAACCACAAACTTTAATTCAAAAGAAAAAAATCCGAGGATTAAGATCCACACAATATCATCGAAAACATCTGAGGAATAAAATAACAACTGAGGAATAGAATCCACATAATATAATCGAAAAAAATCTGAGGATTAAGATCCACACACTATAATCGAAAAAAACAACAACTGAGGATTAAGATCCACATAATATAATCGAAAAAATTCGAGGATTAAGATCTACACAATATCGTCGAAAAAATCTGAGGATTAATATCCACACACTATGATCGAAAATAAACATCTGAGTATGAGGAACCATA
>NW_013855101.1:0-355 GCF_000517525.1 Limulus polyphemus
ATACCACCTTATTACACTGTTCTTGTGGCAGCGCCTGTATGTATATAAATAACGTAATTATACCACCTTATCACACAGTCCTTATGGCAGCGCCTGCATGTATATAAATAACGTAATTATACCACCTTATCACACCGTCCTTATGGCAGCGCCTGCATGTATATAAATAAAGTAATTATACCGCCTTATCACACTGTTGATATGGCAGCACCTGCATGTATATAAATAACGTAATTATACCACCTTATCATACTGTCCTTATGGCAGCGCCTGCATGTATATAAATAACGTAATTATACCACCTTATCACACCGTTGATATGGCAGCGCCTGCATGTATATAAATAACGTAATTA
>NW_013855102.1:0-352 GCF_000517525.1 Limulus polyphemus
TGGTCAACTTCAATGTATCTGACTAACTTTTACTAGTCAACTTCGATACATCTGACTAACTTTTACTAGTCAACTTCGATATATCTAACTAACTTTTACTAGTCAACTTCGATATATCTAACTAACTTTTACTAGTCAACTTCGATACATCTGACTAGCTTTTACTAGTCAACTTCGATACATCTGACTAGCTTTTACTAGTCAACTTCGATACATCTGACTAACTTTTACTGGTCAACTTCAATGTATCTGACTAACTTTTACTGGTCACCTTCGATATATCTGACTAACTTTTACTAGTCAACTTCAATGTATCTGACTAACTTTTACAGTCAACTTCAATGTATCTGAC
>NW_013855103.1:0-353 GCF_000517525.1 Limulus polyphemus
TTCCAAAATAGTTTATTTTGCATTCGATTAGTGTAGAGGACGACGTTTCGAAAGTCTTCCTGAAGACGAAAGGCGGGAGACTTTCGAAACGTCGTCCTCTACACTTGTGTTTCTCCAACAGGCAGTTGCCGTCCATTCAACAAAGTTTCGTCATGAATACTCTGCCCAAACAATCTATCAAAGAAAGTTATTGTTGTTTCCAATGTAGACGGAGCCATCCCTCATTTTAAACTGGTAGACTACAGGAAGGGTAGCTAGCTAGTAGCACCCAACACCAACTGGCGTTTCTTCGAATAATGAAATTTGACCGTCACTGTTATTGCACGTCCACGGCCGTAAAATGCGGAGCGTTG
>NW_013855104.1:0-354 GCF_000517525.1 Limulus polyphemus
TGGATTTAAACATCCATTCTGACACTTGCCCTTATATGTCCTTCTATACAAACTCCTCATGTGAGTAAACATATGGAATTAAACATCCATTCTGACACGTCTCTTATAGGTCCTTCAATACAAACTCCTCATGTGAGTAAACATATGGAATTAAACATCCATTCTGACACGTCTCTTATAGGTCCTTCTATACAAACTCCTCATATGAGTAAATGTATGGATTTAAACATCCATTCTGACATATGCTGTTATAAGTCCTTCTGTACAAACCCCTCATGTGAGTAAACATATGGAATTAAACATCCATTCTGACACGTCTCTTATAAGCCCTTCTATACAAACCCTCATATGAGT
>NW_013855105.1:0-352 GCF_000517525.1 Limulus polyphemus
TGATTTCTTCCAGCATATACCGGTATCATATGCTAGCTCCTTGGTAGTTTCTTTCTATATAGTTAAGGCACTGCATGGGGTACCATGACAGTTATTTCAGACCCTAAATTTGAATCAGTATGCTCATTCAAGCAGAACCCTTATGACACGCCCTTGGTACAAGTATATGGGAATTCTAAAGAATGGTAAGTATTCTCACCGTGGCTCATTCAATTGTCAACAGGGATCAGTGAAGCTTTAACATGATGTTGACATTTACATTCTGCAATGGCATGGAAGAATTAGCCCTATAAAATGGAAAGAATGACAAAATATTCTCTTGTTCTAACACTTTTGCACAGTACTGTATGCA
>NW_013855106.1:0-353 GCF_000517525.1 Limulus polyphemus
ATATGTGTTTGTATAGATTTATGCATTCATTCTTTGAAAGCAAACAATACTTCCTACTAAAATGGTCCATTTATTTCTCTGTTTGTTTGTTTATGCATTCGTTCTTTAAAAGGAAACAATACTTCCTACTAAAATGGACCATTTACTGTTTCTATTTGTTTACTTTTATGCATTCATTCTTTAAAAGGAAACAATACTTCCTACTAAAATGCTCCATTTATTTCTCTCTTTGTTTACATTTATGCATTCATTCTTAAAAAAGGAAACAATACTTCCTACTCAAATGGTCCATTTATTGTCTCTGTTTGTTTACATTTATGCATTCATTCTTTAAAAGGAAGAAAACTTCCTAT
>NW_013855107.1:0-355 GCF_000517525.1 Limulus polyphemus
CTCCTTCCCCATAAATCCACTTCTCAAGCCATGCCTGTTATTAACCCTTATTGTTCTCTGAATCCCCAACTTTCAGCGGGCAATCAGTCTTTGTTGATCGGAGTACCGTTTTTTTTTTTAAATAAACCAATTATTGGCTGTAACTTTCGGTACCACGTTAGTTGCCACAAAGATTAGGACTTAGATGCCTAATTTTAGACACTCGGCCGAGTACTACCGGGTAGCCCAATACCCGTCCGGGGCCGAATATCTGGCCGGGTACCCGTGCATCCCTAGAAAATGCCCATCACCTTCAATATACTGCAAGTTCTTATAGCAACAATAGGAAGTATAGTGGCAGTTGGGACTATCCATC
>NW_013855108.1:0-355 GCF_000517525.1 Limulus polyphemus
CTTCAGACAGTAACACAGCTCGTCATCACCCTAGCTGACCTAATGAGACACGCTTCAGACAGTAACACAGCTCGTCATCACCCTAGCTGACCTAATGAGACACTCTTGAGACTGTAACACAGCTCGTCATCACCCTAGCTGACCTACTGAGACACGCATGAGACAGTAACACACCTCGTCATCACCCTAGCTGACCTAATGAGACATACTTGAAACAGTAACAAAGCTCATCATCACCCTAGCTGACCTAATGAGGCACACCCGAGACAGTAACACAGCATGTCATCACCCTAGCTAACCTAATGAGGCACACCCGAGACAGTAACACAGCTCGTCATCACCCTAGCTAACCTAA
>NW_013855109.1:0-350 GCF_000517525.1 Limulus polyphemus
GATTTTTTTGGGATTGTGTACTTACAATCCTGATAAAGAAAGAGCTAACTAGAAAGTTTTGATTTTTTGGGATTGTGTACTTACAATCCTGCTAAAGAAAGAGCTAACTAGAAAGTTTTGATTTTTTGGGATTGTGTACTTACAATCCTGCTAAACAAAGAGCTAACTAGAAAGTTTTGATTTTTTTGGGATTGTGTACTTTCGCTCCTGGAAGTTGGAAAATTAAGTAACTTGTAATTATATCTTGACATAGATGAGACATTTCATATTGCTGCCGTCATATTTTTCCCAACTCTCTCCATTTTGCCTTCGCTTGTCGTTCACAAGACTTCGATAAACGTGCTACAGGG
>NW_013855110.1:0-466 GCF_000517525.1 Limulus polyphemus
ATTAGGGTTGGTAAAATTATTCAATCTATCTACTACACTTAATAAGTTGTACAGAAGCTTTTTAAGGGGACAATTAGATAGCTATTTATAAAAAGAAACAACTTATGTGACTTTTCAATAAACTTTTTGTAAACCCATTGTTTATATATTTGTGACTTCAAATTTTAATATTATTTCAAATAAAGAAAGAATCTATTAAAATATTATTATAGCTTTTTCATTAGAAGTATATGACACCATTTATTTGAAACATTAGAAGATCCTGCTGGTACATTGCCGAGTTTGAGGTCAATTTTTTTGTCAACGATAATGTCTCAATAAATATGGTAAATGGAGTATATATTGTGTGGCAGAACTATTTTGTAAGTGTTATCAGAAAAAAAACTTAGGATAGATACAGTGAAAGTATGTATTGTGTGGCAGAACCTATTTTGTAAGTGTTATCAGAAAAAAAACTTGGATAGAT
>NW_013855111.1:0-354 GCF_000517525.1 Limulus polyphemus
GTGTCTTCATTTTGCTAGTACACAGTATCGTTACATCTTGTGTGTCGTATTGACAGTACACTGTATTGTTAAAGCTTGTGTCTTCTTATAAACAGTAGATAGTATCGATCAATCATGTGGCTTGTAGTTATCCTTAAATATTGTGGCCTTTTATAGACAGTACATATTATCGTTAAATCTTTTGGCTTGTTTGTTATAGTACACATATCGTTAAATATTGTGGATTCTTATAGATAATACACAGTATTGTTAAATCTTGTGTCTTCTTATTGACAGTACACAGTATTGTTAAATCTTGTGTCTTCTTATAAACAGTAGATAGTATCGATCAAACATGTGGCTTGTAAGTATCGA
>NW_013855112.1:0-354 GCF_000517525.1 Limulus polyphemus
AAGGTGATGAGAAACAGTTCATATATATTTTTTCTTTAACGATAAAATCAGGTTGGAATCGTATCTTTCTGACGACACATTAGCATCTGACTAGGAATTGAGAGGAACAATTTATACCTGCAAATCTAACAGTTAGAAAAAACTAGAATCAACTGGAATGGATAGAGAAGAACAATTTATAAAATCAAATTTAACAATAAGGAAAGACTGATCGCTAGCTTTTTTTTTTAACAAACCTTCATATCTGACAGGAGACTAACAATTTATACCTACATATCTAATCATGAGAAAAGACTGCATCATTATTTTTTTAACACTCCTCCAGGCTATATTTTTTATTTTACACTTCTTAGT
>NW_013855113.1:0-348 GCF_000517525.1 Limulus polyphemus
TTTTTTAACGGTGATCAACAATGCTTGTGCTACCCAGGCTATTTTAATTGTTCTGGTTAACTGCAATCACCATAGTTTCATTCTGTGTACTTTGTTTTTAACAGGTGATCAACAATGCTTGTGCTACCCAGGCTATTTTAAGTGTTCTGTTAAATTGCAAGCATCAAGATGTTTCACTAGGTGAAACATTATCTTCATTCAAAGAATTCTGCCAGTCATTTGATGCTCAGGTAATACAGTTGTTGGTATATTTCAGTTGATGCTCAGATAATACTGTAGTTGGTATATTTCAGTTGATGCTCAGATAATACTGTAGTTGGTATATTTCAGTTGATGCTCAGGTAATAC
>NW_013855114.1:0-354 GCF_000517525.1 Limulus polyphemus
GGTGTTTTATTGTCTCCTGTAGTGTCTGTATGGTGTTATATTGTGTTTTATTGCCTCTTCTACTGTCTGTATTGTGTTTTTCTCCTGTAGGGTTTGCATTGTGGTTGTTTGTCTCCTGTAATGTCTGTATTGTGTTTTTCTCCTGTAGGGTTTGCATTGTGTTTGTTTGTCTCTTCTACTGTCTGTATTGTGTTTTTCTCCTGTAGGGTTTGCATTGTGGTTGTTTGTCTCCTGTAATGTCTGTATTGTGTTTTTCTCCTGTAGGGTTTGCATTGTGTTTGTTTGTCTCCTGTAATGTCTGTATTGTGTTTTCTTGTCTCCTCTAGTGTCTGTATTGTGTTTTATTGTCTCCTG
>NW_013855115.1:0-354 GCF_000517525.1 Limulus polyphemus
CCAATAGTTCTCTCTGATTGTTTAATATTATATTATTTATAACCAAAGAAAGCCAAAGTTTCAATCTGTCAAATGACATTTTATATTATGTTGTTTTCTGTACAGATGAATGTCAGTTTCATTTCCAGTTCAAACTTTATTCCCTTGGGAAAGACATTGATGAGTTTAGCTGAATTTCTAATGGCTCTTGTTGCATAGTTAGAAAGCCAAAATAATTGTAGTAGTTATGGGACATATTCTGCTTTTTCCATATTATTATTCTGCATTCTTTGGAGCATTATTTAATTATATAAAAAATTATTTATTGCAGTAGTACCATTAATATAAAAAAGTAGGGTTAAATGTCATTGACGG
>NW_013855116.1:0-354 GCF_000517525.1 Limulus polyphemus
GAAAAATTCAGAAACTTAATCTTACGAAACAGTGTCGAACGAAACATCCGGGCTTTGATATATTTTACGTAGTATAATAGTGGAGCTTTTAATTATAAACTATTTCAATTATAAACCGTTTCAACTATAAACTGTTTCAATTATAACCTATTTCAATTATAAACTGTTTCAATTATAAACTATTTCAATTATAAACTAATTTAAAGTCAGATACACTTTTCTTTTTTAGTTCCCATGATTGATATTATACAAAATTAACTTTCTTTGTTAAGTAAGATTTAGTAGATGCAAAGAAATATTTTTTAGTGATGTTGTGTTTATTTCTATGCTAAAAATTGTCGAAATCACTTAAAC
>NW_013855117.1:0-352 GCF_000517525.1 Limulus polyphemus
GTTTAGTAACTGACATGATATCCCATTTTTATACTTGTTGTTTAGTAACTGACATGATTCCCATTTTTATACTTGTTGTTTAGTAACTGACATGATTTCCCATTTTTATACTTGTTGTTTAGTAACTGACATGATATCCCATTTTTATACTTGTTGTTTAGTAACTGACATGATATCCCATTTTTATACTTGTTGTTTAGTAACTGACGTGATATCCCATTTTTATACTTGTTGTTTAGTACCTGACGTGATATCCCATTTTTATACTTATTGTTTAGTAACTGACATGATTTCCCATTTTTATACTTGTTGTTTAGTAACTGACATGATATCCCATTTTTATACTTGTTGT
>NW_013855118.1:0-354 GCF_000517525.1 Limulus polyphemus
ACAAAATGCACTTTGATTTATGTAATAGGAGTGAAATCTGCACATTTAAATATCCATTGATAGCTTGGAAAACTTCAATGTATAGTTGGATTGTGCATTTCCTTATCACCACCCTACACCAACGTCTGAACTAGTGATCTCTTTCCTGATAAGTTGACTAGTTATGACGTTATGGCTTTTGATTTCGACTTATAATGAAACAATAGTTGAAAACTTCATTCTGTCTTTCTCTGTTGTGCAATATAAAAGTAATAGGTTTCTTGCTCGTGCTTTTAAGTTTTGAGAGCTAAGATTTTTAAATCACAATCAATGAAGACACTCTGAACTTACACCAACTATCGAGGTGGAGGAACT
>NW_013855119.1:0-354 GCF_000517525.1 Limulus polyphemus
ACACAAGGAGGATACATTGACCATCGACTTAATCAGCCCCAGACAATGGCAAGCCCCATACAGAGCCTGCAGCTAAAGCCTAATGCAGACATATTTAGTCCCGTTAGAAGTCACGTCCCAGATATGAATGCCAGTAATAGGAGTGATCCAGTGCGAAGGAAGCCCCAGGAATTCGATGGGAAGGCACCATGGGAAGCATATAGAGCACAGTTTGAGCTACTGGCAGAGATTAATGGCTGGACAGAGGAGCCGAAAGCTGTATATCTGCCAACGAGCTTGAAGTTACAACCACTGGAAATACTTGGACAGTTAACAGCAGCAGACAGACACAACTATAGAACACTGGTGTCGGCT
>NW_013855120.1:0-353 GCF_000517525.1 Limulus polyphemus
GCCCAGGTTTATTACAGTGCCAGCAAAGTCCCTCAAACTTCTCTGAAAGCTGGCCTTTTCTGGCCTTGAATCCAGATGACTGTACCAACCTCGGTACCTCTGTGCTGGACTTAACGTATGATTCAAATTCGAGAGCTCTGGCCATTGCATCCTGCATGGTAGAGGGGTGTGCTTGCTTCACTTGTATCTTAAGTTGTGGACTGTCCAAGGCATCTATGAACTGATCCCTCAGCAACAACTTGAGGAGATCGAGTGGTGCAGTTGGTTAGGCCTTGTGTGCCATGCTTTCCAAGTCTTGTGCCAGCTCTTGCAGGTCCTCCCCTTAGCACGGATTCTCGACCTAAACCTAGCCC
>NW_013855121.1:0-350 GCF_000517525.1 Limulus polyphemus
AGGTACTCCAGCTGGTATAGAATATAGCAATAGACGGATACTCCAGCTAGTATAGAATATAGCAATGGACGGGTACTCCAGCTAGCATAGAATATAGCAATGGACAGGTACTCCAGCTGGTATAGAATATAGCAATGGATGGGTACTCCAGTTAGTATAGAATATAACAACGGACGGGTACTCCAGCTAGTGTAGAATATAACAATAGATGGGTACTCCAGCTAGTATAGAATATAACAACGGACGGGTACCCCAGCTAGTGTAGAATATAACAACGGACGGGTACTCCAGCTGGTATAGAATATAACAATAGATGGGTACTCCAGTTAGTATAGAATATAACAACGGAC
>NW_013855122.1:0-353 GCF_000517525.1 Limulus polyphemus
ATAAGCTGTGGTATTTTGTATTTAATAATTCTACAGTGTGTTTAATATGTATAATCTGTGGTATTTTGTGTTTAATAATTCTACAGTATGTTTAATATGTATAAGCTGTGTTTAATAATCCAACAGTATGTTTAATATGTATAAGCTGTGTTTAATAATTCTGAAATATGCTTATTATGTGTAAGCTGTGGTATTTTGTGTTTAATAATTCTACAGTATGTTTAGGTAACCTTGCGACTTTCTGGTACCATGTGAGTTGGAGTTTTGTGGTAACCTTGCGACTTTCTGGTACCATGTGAGTTGGAGTTTTGTGGTAACCTTGCGACTTTCTGGTACTATGCGAGTTGGAGTTT
>NW_013855123.1:0-659 GCF_000517525.1 Limulus polyphemus
GATTCAAATGCATAACAAAGCCTTTTACACCTCAAGGTATAAAGATATCTGTTATTTTTAACGATTTGATATGGTAAAATCTAGAATAGAATGATATTGAAGCACTTGTTAGTCATATACAAGATACTCGCAGTATAAATTACTAGTAATATCACAAATTGTATTACAATTGTAACAGTTGTTTAATAACATAATCTGATTATAGGTTTATGATATGAGCAAAATGTTCACTTTTCCTTATCCATTACATGTTTTACAATATTTTTTCAGAAATTTGGATTAAACTGACATTATCTATATATTCTGTTAAGTTATAGAGGATGACATTATCTATATATTCCATTAAGTTATAGAAGATGACATTATCTATATATTCCATTAAGTTATAGAGGATGACATTATCTATATATTCTGTTAAGTTATAGAGGATGACATTATCTATATATTCCGTTAAGTTATATAAGATGACATTATCTATATATTCTGTTAAGTTATAGAGGATGACATTATCTATATATTCCGTTAAGTTATATAAGATGACATTATCTATATATTCTGTTAAGTTATAGAGGATGAAATTATCTATATATTCTGTTAAGCTATAGAGGATGAAATTATCTATATATTCTGTTAAGCTATAGAGGATGACATTATCTATA
>NW_013855124.1:0-354 GCF_000517525.1 Limulus polyphemus
TGTGTCGTAGGTGACTCAATGTCTTCTTAATTCCGAGACGTCCTCCTGTTAAATAATCATGGGATTGACGTAGCACAACTTCCCGTAACTTCCTCGGTATAACTATTTGCCAAGTCGTCACTTTCTCATCTTCGGAGAAGAATACCAACTATTGTGCCCAATAGTTCTTTGTCACAGGGCTTATGCTAGACACCTTCTCCTAAGCAGGGCACAAAACATTTGCTAGTGGAAAATCAATTATTTGCTTCAAATCTTGGTCTTTCTCCTGTCTGCTGTAATATCTATACTTGGTTCCACTTCAACATCATCAACTCCATCAGTCACTTTGACTTCAGCTTGATGACACCTGGTTAG
>NW_013855125.1:0-354 GCF_000517525.1 Limulus polyphemus
GATATATTATCAAATCTTTTATTTAGATAGATCCTAGAATGATATATACAGTAGAGATATATTATCAGAGCTTTTAATTAAAGAAAGATCCTAGAATGATATATATAGTAGAGATATATTATCAAATCTTTACCTTAAAGATAGATATTAGAATGATATATACAGTAGAGATATATTATCAGATATTTTACTTCAAGATAGATACTAAAATGATATATATATAGTAGAGATATATTATCAGATCTTTTATTTAGATAGATCCTAGAATGATATATACAGTAGAGACATATTATCAGATCTTTTTACTTAAAGAAAGATCCTAGAATGATATATACAGTGGAGATATATTATCAG
>NW_013855126.1:0-354 GCF_000517525.1 Limulus polyphemus
TGTATATGTATCATGTTTTCATTATGTCAACTGAATATTAACACCAAATTAATTTTCTTAGATGAGGCTCTGAAATTGTTTTTCTCTTCCTCCTCTGAAGAAGAGTCTCTTTCCGAGATTGAAGATTCCACAAATAAAGATGGAGAGGAGGAAGAACCAGCTTTACTGGACTCAAATTTGTTTGAGGAGCCTGACTTACCTTCAAGGGAAGAAGACTCTCCTCATGACCACCAACAATCTGAGGTTAGTGATCTTCCCATGACCAGAACTACATCAACTTCCAAAATGGCCAAAGGCAAGAAGACACAAAAAAAGACCCCTGGCCTGTAGTGTGGAATGGAAATGGGAAATTCT
>NW_013855127.1:0-354 GCF_000517525.1 Limulus polyphemus
CATGGTGTTGAATTTACTTAATTTATGGGAAACGTAGAATGTATTTTAATATATACAGGTGTGTCATGGTGTCGAATTTACTTAATTTATCGGAAACGTAGAATGTATTTTAAGATATACAGGTGTGTCATGGTGTCGAATTTACTTAATTTATGGGAAACGTAGAATGTATTTTAAGATATACAGGTATGTCATGGTGTCGAATTTACTTAATTTATCGGAAACGTAGAATGTATTTTAAGATATACAGGTGTGTTATGGTGTCGAATTTACTTAGTTTATCGGAAACGTAGAATGTATTGGAATGGATATACCACCAGAGACCGACATTGATACTAGCAACATATAACACAG
>NW_013855128.1:0-350 GCF_000517525.1 Limulus polyphemus
CAGAAAGCAGTGTATCTGGCAAAGGGCTTGAAGGGACAACCACTGGAAATATTGGAACCATTGTCAGCAGATGACAGGCACAATTATAAAGAACTGGTAGCTCTACTAGACCTCAGGTATGGAACTCAAAATCAGTCAGAAGTCTACAGAGCTAGGTTTAGACGAGAGTCCATGCTAACTTGGAGAGCCTGCAGGAACTGGCACAGGATTTGAAAAGCATGACACACAAGACCTACCCAACTGCACCACCCGATGTCCTCAAGCTGTTGCTGAGGGATCAGTTTGTAGACTCCTTGGACAGTCCACAACTAAAGACAAAAGTGAAGCAAGTACACCCCTCTACTATGCAG
>NW_013855129.1:0-353 GCF_000517525.1 Limulus polyphemus
ATTTACCAAACCTGTACAAAGATTCGTTACTGAAAATAACAGATAAAATATAAAGTTTTTCCTTATGAAATGTTTGATAACTATCTGAGCATTATAAAGATTTCAAATGTCAAATATGAAAATTTTCTGATGCATAACAGTATTTTTATCTTAAAATGAAAATTACTTGGCATGTTGTATAGTCAACAATAAAAAAAATACGAGAAAAACATTGCTTTAGAAAAAAATCAAAATTAAATATCTTATTTTTTAGAAACTACATACTTACAGGACCTTTCATATCAAATTTAACAGAATTTCATCTACTAGTTTCATTTTTGTAAAGAACTTTCACGAGAGTTACATACCTACTT
>NW_013855130.1:0-353 GCF_000517525.1 Limulus polyphemus
CTCCAGTATATTTTAAGTTTATTTCATAGTGTCTCCAGTATATTTTACAGTTTATTTCAGAGTGTCTCCAGTATATTTTATAGTTTATTTCATAGTGTCTTCAGTATATTTTATAGTTTATTTCACAGTGTCTTCAGTATATTTTATAGTTTCTTTCAGAGTGTCTCCAGTATATTTTATAGTTTCTTTCATAGTGTCTCCAGTATATTTTATAGTTTATTTCAGAGTGTCTCCAGTATATTTTATAGTTTATTTCATAGTGTCTCCAGTATATTTTATAGTTTATTTCATAGTGTCTCCAGTATATTTTATAGTTTATTTCATAGTGTCTCCAGTATATTTTACAGTTTATT
>NW_013855131.1:0-581 GCF_000517525.1 Limulus polyphemus
GCTTTACACTTGCATATCATTAATTGCCATTTAACACTAGAATCAGTCGTTTACAACTATACATCTTTCATTTTCACTTAACACTATAATCAATCATTTACAACTATACATCTTTCATTTTCACTTAGCACTAGAATCAGTTGTTTACAACTATACATCTTTCATTTTCACTTAGCACTAGAATCAGTCGTTTACAACAATACATCTTTCATTGTCACTTAACACTAGAATCAGTCATTTACAACAATACATCTTTCATTTTCACTTAACACTAGAATCAGTCGTTTACAACAATACATCTTTCATTTTCACATTAACACTAGAATCAGTCGTTTACAACAATACATCTTTCATTTTCACTTAACACAATAATCAATGGTTTACAACAATACATCTTTCATTTTCACTTAGCACTATAATCAATCGTTTACAACTATACATCTTTCATTGTCACTTAACACTATAATCAATCGTTTACAACTATACATCTTTCATTTTCACTTAACACTATAATCAATGGTTTACAACAATACATCTTTCACTGTCACTTAACACTATAATCAATCGTTTACAACTATACA
>NW_013855132.1:0-353 GCF_000517525.1 Limulus polyphemus
ACAGAAGGAAGTGTTTAACCCAGCTTGATAGACGTGACAGAAGGAAGTGTTTAAACTAGCTTGATAGACGTGACAGAAGGAATTGTTTAAATTAGCTTGATAGACGTGACAGAAGAAAGTGTCTAACCTAGCTTGATAGACGTGACAGAAGAAAGTGTCTAACCTAGCTTGATAGATGTGACAGAAGTAGAAGGAAGTGTTTAAACTAGCTTGATAGACGTGACAGAAGGAATTGTTTAAACTAGCCTGATAGATGTGACAGAAGAAAGTGTTTAAACTAGCTTGATAGACGTGACAGAAGGAAGTGTTTAAACTAGCTTGATAGACGTGACAGAAGGAAGTGTTAAAACTAG
>NW_013855133.1:0-354 GCF_000517525.1 Limulus polyphemus
GGATTGACCGTCACGTTATAACGCCCCCACGACTGAAAGGGCTAGCATGTTTGGGGGGGGACGGGGATTCGAACCCGCGACCCTCAGATTACGAGTAAAGTGCCCTAACCACATGCCCGTGCATGGCCTTTTCGGTTGCATTCTTTCAGAAATATATATATGTGTTATTCCTTTTTCACTAAGAAAACTTGCTGTCTTCCTTCTTCTGGAACGGAACTCTCTAATTGGACAAGTGTTTTGTTATTACTTCATCATCCAATATTTTATCAAACAAATGACAAATCCCACAGTAAGAGATGATGAAGAATAATCATGTGAATTGGATTTTTGGCATCATCTCAAGCTTCGTAAGTG
>NW_013855134.1:0-485 GCF_000517525.1 Limulus polyphemus
CATTTATATTATAAATACTGAAGGTTACTCTAACAAGGTTGTTTCACTTGCTGATGGCATGCAGGTTTTGTGATCTCACCATTTCAGGTTAAGTATCAGGAAATGAAGATAGTCAGACTGAACTTAACACATGGGCTTACTTCTAGCTTTGCACCATCTGGCCTCTGTAGTGAAGCTTTACAGACAGCATGTTTAGAAATACTGCACCATACAGCCTCTGTATTGAAGCTTTATAGACAGTATGTTTAGAAAAACTGCACCATCCAGCCTCTGTAATGAAGCTTTACAGACAGCATGTTTAGAAATACTGCACCATCCAGCCTCTGTAGTGAAGCTTTACAGACAGCATGATTTAGAAATACTGCACCATATGGCCTCTGTAGTGAGGCTTTACAGTCAGCATGTTTAGAAATACTGCACCATATAGCCTCTGTAGTGAAGCTTTACAGACAGCATGTTTAGAAATACTGCACCATATAGCCTCT
>NW_013855135.1:0-354 GCF_000517525.1 Limulus polyphemus
ATTTATTTCTGCCAGTAGCTCAAATTGTGCGTCTATATGCTTCCCACGGTGCCTTCCCATCGAATTTCTGTGGCTTCCTTCATACTGGATCACCCCTATTGCTGACATTCATATCTGGGATGTGACTTTTAACAGGGCTGAAGATGTCTGCATTAGAGTTTAGCTGGAAGGGGCTTGCCATTGTCTGGGGTTGATTAAGTCGATGGTTAATGTATCCTCCTTGTGTAAAAGACAATAAATGATCTTTTAATGTATCTAATTCGCTTTTAAATTTACTAATGTTTCCCATTTGTACTTCTTGCCACTGTTGTAGTCTCTCTTCTTATTTATTTTCTTTCTCCTCCAATAGCTGTT
>NW_013855136.1:0-353 GCF_000517525.1 Limulus polyphemus
ACCAACGAATAGTGGGATTGACCGTCACATTATAACGACACCACGGCTGAAAGGGCGAGCATGTTTGGTGTGACGGGGATTCGAACCCGCGACCCTCAGATTCCGAGTCAAGCGCCCCTAACCAACTGGCCATGCCGGGCCAGGTAAAACAATTGACACCTGGAAAACGTAGGCCTGGAAAATCTAACATAGTTAATTTTACTGTTTTTCACCTTAATAACACTGAGTACAGGACCGTAGTTATCAGAGTAAAATGCAATCCTATTCACTAGAGGACACCGCTCATAGAATTTCATGGAAATGTAGTTTGCTGTAAATGAATACAGGCCTATATTGATAAAATTTAAGATAGG
>NW_013855137.1:0-353 GCF_000517525.1 Limulus polyphemus
TTGAAATAGGCTAGCAAGGAGGTAGCATATGGTACTGGTACATGCAAGAAGAAATCAATTTAATAGCACTTCACAAATATACCTTCATAAAAACAGTGTTTAACACTATATATTAAATTTTGTTGTCGTGCCACAGCTCAAATAGCTTAGAGAATTGTCATGAGAGCATAGAGTTCACATAAAAGCTTTACATGATGCTGATTGGACTCAGTGACAAATTGCTGCAGACTTGAAATGCTCTCTAAACACTGTCAAGTACACCCTGGATTGTGAGACTGAGACAGGTAAATTTGAATATAGGAAAGGAAGAGGCAGAACCACCTAAACTCAGTGATACTGATGTTAAGTATCTT
>NW_013855138.1:0-354 GCF_000517525.1 Limulus polyphemus
ACTATGTTGGCAGGTCTTAATAAGGGCTTCCGTCTAGCTGCTCTGCAACGATAACCTAATCTGTGGAGAATCCGTTGAACAGATTTCTGGCTCATCCCACCAACTTTGGTCACTTCTGCAGTCGTTAATCTGGGATCCATTTCGATGCTCCTCTTGACAGTCCTTTTTGTCCTCTCCGATAGACCAGGACGACCCAAACGCTGCTCAGTTGTTTCCTTGCCGTGTTTTCTGAACTGCACGATGATTCTGTTGACTGTCGAAAGCGGGATTCCCAAATGCTGCGAAATTTGTCGCTGACTTATTCCACCATCTGCTTGACCAACTATCCTTCCTCTAACAAAATACTGACAATTC
>NW_013855139.1:0-354 GCF_000517525.1 Limulus polyphemus
GTTACCGAATATATAACCACCATACTCTCTTTAGCGTTATTTGATACAACAACTCCACGAATAACTAGATGTAACTCTAGTTACCGAATTTATAAACACCATACTCATCTTTAGCATTACGTGGTACAACTACTCCATGAACACCTAGGTGTAACTATAGTTACCGAATTTATAACCACCATACTCATCCTTAGCATTATTTGGTACACCAACTCCACGAACACCTAGGTGTAACTCTAGTTACACAATTTTTAACCACCATACTCATCTTTAGCCTTACGTGGTACAACTACTCCATGAACACCTAGGTGTAACTCTAGTTACAGTATTTATAACCACTATACTCATCTGTAG
>NW_013855140.1:0-354 GCF_000517525.1 Limulus polyphemus
TGGACATCCCTTATGCTTGGGTCCCCTTTTAGCACTACATGTACTGCATATCCTGCACCATTCTTCCACATCTCGCCTCATACCTATCCAGTAAAATCTTTGTCGTATGTGACTCAATGTCTTCTTAATTCCAATATGACCTCTTGTTAAATTATCATGGGATTGACGCAGCACAACTTCCTCGGTATAACTGTTTGCCAAGTCGTCACTTTCCCATCTGTAGTTTCCCATCTCCGGAGAAGAATACCATCTTCAAGCTTTAACTGGTCCCATTGTGCCCAATAGTGCTTTGTCACAGGGCTTACTCTAGACACCTTCTCCCAAGCAGTGTGCAAAACACTTGTTTTTAGGAAA
>NW_013855141.1:0-354 GCF_000517525.1 Limulus polyphemus
TTTGCTATGAATCAAATTCCAATCATGACACATGGCATCAAAAGTAACCCTAATGCAGAGATCTATAGTCAGAAACTAGAACATATAAATCAAGCCCTTCATCAGAAACACTTTTCACTCCTCAATCGAAAAAGGTGTTATTCTCTACGACAATGGCACGTTTGACACAATAAAAGGTTATGGAGTTGGGATGAAAAGTTATCCCACACACACCATATTCTCCAGATATGGCACCATCAGATTATCATCTTTTTTGTTCGCTGCAACACCATCTTAATGGGAAAACGTATGCAAATGTGGAAGGTGTTAAAGAGGACACTGACATATTTTTTGCTTCAAAGCCAAGTGATTTCT
>NW_013855142.1:0-354 GCF_000517525.1 Limulus polyphemus
GGCAGAACAGGAGAGGGACCAGGATTTGAGGCCAATGATTGATTTTCTGAAAGCGAGTGTTGTGCGCCCTGCTTGGGAGAAGGTGTCTAGTCTAAGCCCTGTGACAAAGCACTATTGGGCACAATGGGACCAGTTAAAGCTTGCAGATGGTATTCTTGTACGGAGATGGGAAACTACTGATGGGAAGTGACGACTTGGCAAACAGTTATACCAAGGAAGTTACGGGAAGTTGTGCTGCGTCGATCCTATGATAATTTAACAGGAGGACATCTCGGAATTAAGAAGACATTGAGTCACCTACGACAAAGATTTTATTGGATAGGTATGAGGCGAGATGTGGAAGAATGGTGCCGA
>NW_013855143.1:0-354 GCF_000517525.1 Limulus polyphemus
CAGTGAACAGTATTGTTAAATTACTGTGTCTTCTTATTGACAGTGCACAGTATCGTTAAATCTTGTGGCTTGTTATTGATAGTACACAGTATCGTTAATCTTATGGCTTGTTATTGAGAGTACACAGTATCGTTAAATCATGTGTCTTCCTATTGACAGTACACAGTATTGTTAAATATTTTGTCTTCTTATTGACAGTACACAGTTTCGTTAAATCTTGTGTCTTGTTATTGATAGTACACAGTATCGTTAAATCTTATGGCTTGTTATCGACAGTGAACAGTATTGTTAAATTCTGTGTCTTTTTATTGAGAGTACACAGTATCGTTAAATCATGTGTCTTCCTATTGACAG
>NW_013855144.1:0-352 GCF_000517525.1 Limulus polyphemus
ATTTTGTTGTTCGAGCTGCCACTGTTGCAGGTTTTTTTGCCATTGCTGTGATCTTTCGTCTTGTTTCTTTTCTTTTTCCTCCAACAACTGCTGTAATTTCTCTTGTTGTTTCATTTCTCATTCTTCTTGTTTCTTTTCTTTTTCCTCTAACAACTGCTGTAATCTCTATTCATGTTTCTTTTCTTGTTTATTTTGTTGTTCGGGCTGCCACTGTTGCAGGTTTTCTTGCAACTTCAGTTGTCTCTCTTCCTGTTTCTTTTGCTGTTCTTGTATTGCTGCCATCAAATCTGCTAAACTGTAGTTTGATTTGCCGCTTCTCGTTTCCATCTTCTCTTTTTCTTCTTCTTTTTTT
>NW_013855145.1:0-388 GCF_000517525.1 Limulus polyphemus
ATAAAACTTTTGTATATAAATCACTGTTTGTAATAGCTATTTGTAATAACTGTTATTGTAAATTGTATTGTTGTTTATATATTAAAACATTTGTATTAAAAAAGAAAACTATGTGTATCAATTTTGTTGGCAAATATCATGAACTGGATACCTATCGGCATTTATTTAACTTCTAAATCTAAATTACAATCTAACTCAATTTCAGGTTATCTGAAATTCTAATACGTAACACTGGTTATTAATTTCTATTTTGAATATTACTCCTGTTGTTGGATACCATATAGTTTCTAGATATTACTCCTGTTGTTGGATACCATATAGTTTCTAGATATTACTCCTGTTGTTGGATACTATATAGTTTCTAGATATTACTCCTGTTGTTGGATAC
>NW_013855146.1:0-463 GCF_000517525.1 Limulus polyphemus
TTCACTTCATTTCAACTGAAATGTCCTGGACCATGATAACGCCAAAGCCTGTTGGCATGCACCACCTTTGGCTCACCTCGCCGACCACATTTTATTCGGAAAGTCACGTCTGAGAGACGACCCACTATGTTATATGGGCCTTTCCATGGAGAAGACAACTTAGGAGACTTCCCTTTGGTCTTCCTGGGATTATACAATCACACCTTTTCCCCTGGTACAAAGCTGACTTCAGTAGATCTCTTATCACAACATAACTTCATTAAATCAGCAGACGTTTTCAAGTTAACACTTTCACGAATTCTGCATAAGGTGTGCATCCTGTTAACAGATCCACTGGCAACCAAATATCCCAATCCAAACATCAACTTTGCTGGAGTGTATCCAGTGGTTTCATGCTCTGCTGTCCTATAGGCCATCAACAGTGGAGGGAGTAAGACATCCCAGTCATCTTGACAGCTATTAC
>NW_013855147.1:0-354 GCF_000517525.1 Limulus polyphemus
GTATACTCTAATCTCTTATAGTGTTGGCACACGATGAGATACACATTCGGCACATAATGCTGTTTGAATACAAGAAGGAAAACAACGCCTCTATAGCCACTAAGAATAGAAAATAAGTTTGTGGAAATATTTTGAACGTTCGTAAGTGTCAAAGATGGTTCAGCAAGTTTCGTTCAGGTGACTTTAGCCTTAAAAACTGTGATGGCAGGGGCCGACATGTTGGAATTGATATTGATGCCCTGAAGACGTTTGTTGAGTCTAACCCAAGGCAACACACTTGTGAAATGGCCCTGGAATTCATATCTCTCATGAAAAAATACGTAAACATCTAAAGAATATGGGAAACTCCATAAA
>NW_013855148.1:0-353 GCF_000517525.1 Limulus polyphemus
CGAGACGGAGACCAGTACGGAAGAAGACACGTCCCGTAAAATTAAGAGACTTTGTTGAATTGTAATTTTGTGTTTGTAATTCTGTACATTTAATTAAGTCATTGTTAATTGTTATTGGTTTAATGCAAGTGGCTATTGTTCGGGACGAACAATACTAAGGAGGGGCAGTGTTGCGTCAGGGAGGTCACGTGACTAGTATCACGCCACGTCCTTCTCGAACCTTCGTGAATTATCGGGAGACTACTAGATTGTGGGTAGTCAGGTATATATAAGACGGTCACAACGTGACGGAACAATGTGTAATTGAACTGAGTATTGTCGAGCACGAGCACGTGAGACGTTCTTTGAGAATT
>NW_013855149.1:0-353 GCF_000517525.1 Limulus polyphemus
TGGTGTTGCTGCAATGTCCTTGGTTGACATTGTAAGTGCGTCCCCTCGTAGGACTCCATGGCAGGTGGGGTCAGTGGGCACTGAACCTCTCTCTTTAAATATGGATCCCCCATTCCAAATAAAAAAATGTTAAAAATCAGCTACTTGGTAAACGACCACGCCTAGAAGTCTCTGAACAGCAGTCTCCATCACACAGTACACCTGTACCTCGCTTTTTGATCATGCATTCACTGTCTGATAAATCTTTAGGGCAAATGTCTCCCTTTTTTATTCAAAGGGCTTGCTGGCTCTCCAAAGTCAGTTAAGAAGCTATGTTCTGGAGACATCTTAGTAGAAACTTCCAATCCTAAGCA
>NW_013855150.1:0-351 GCF_000517525.1 Limulus polyphemus
TACCATTACAATGTGAAGTAAATATAACATTATGAAGTAAGATTACAATATAATACCATTACATTGTGAAGTAAATATAACATTATGAAGTAAGATTACATGAATAGTACCATTACAATGTAAAGTAAATATAACATTATGACGTAAGATTACGTGAATAGTACCATTGCAATGTAAGGTAAATATAACATTATGAAGTAAGATTACATGAATAGTACCATTACAATGTAAGGTAAATATAACATTATGAAGTAAGATTACATGAATAGTACCATTACATTGTAAAGTAAATATGACATTGTGAAGTAAGATTACAGGAACAGTACCATTACAATGTGAAGTAAATATGAC
>NW_013855151.1:0-348 GCF_000517525.1 Limulus polyphemus
GTAACTTTATAACGCGCCCACGGCTGAAAGGGCGAGCATGTTTGGTAGGACGGGGATTCGATCACGCGACCCACAGATTGCGAGTCGAGCACCCTAACCACCTGGCCATGCCGAGCCAATACAGAAAGTTCCAGACGTTTATGATATATGTAGAATAAATTCTATAACGTTCCTATAATGAGAACAAATAATTAGAATACAGAATATTCTAGTAAGTTCCCGGTACACGAAAAAAATAAAGTAAAATTTGTATAACAGTTACGTATACAACACGTTCAAAAATACTTGTTAATTTCTGACGATAGTTAAAAATGAAAGGTATAATAAAATCACAATAAAAATCGACTT
>NW_013855152.1:0-354 GCF_000517525.1 Limulus polyphemus
GCAAACGAAAAAGATGGTTATCTGATGGTGTCATACCTGGAGAATATGGTGGGTGGGAGAGAACTTCCCAACCCAACTCCATAATCTTGTGCTGCATCAAACGTGCCACATGTGAATGTGCGTTATCATGGAGAAGAAGACCTTTCCGATTGACGAGTGAAAGGTGTTTCTGATGAAGGGCTTGATATATACACTCCAGTTGCTGACTGTAGATCTCTGCATTGACAGTTCGTTGTGGATTGAGGAGTTTGAAATTAATTACTCCTTTGATGTCCCATCAAATGCAAATCATCATTTTCTGCAGATGGAGTCCAGGTTTTAAGGTCGGAAGTGGTTTTTGTCTGGGACTGAGCC
>NW_013855153.1:0-354 GCF_000517525.1 Limulus polyphemus
ACAGAATGGGTGGAGACTGTATAAATGTAATGATTTGAATCGAGCTGAAATGACATGTTATTATCAGTTATAGCGTTATTTTCATATGGCGTTAGGTGAAATAGGTAGAAGGTTTCGAGTATGATACTTCGTTAGTTTTTTATACTTCCTCAACCAACTGACCTCCATAATTTTTAAAGAGAGTTTTTTTAAATTTCTAGTTTCGTTATATACCTTCCGGTTGTAATTAGAGGAAACGATAAAGAAACAAAAAAGTATATTATCCAACCAGCTTCCACTCATAGTTGTGTAAGTATATATAAACATACTTCTTAATTTGTTTTCATTTGAATTAATTTAAAATAATTTGATCTT
>NW_013855154.1:0-354 GCF_000517525.1 Limulus polyphemus
GCCAACGTAGACAACCATTCATTCTTTACTGTAGAGAGCCAACGTAGATACCCATTCACTCTTTACTGTAGTGAACCTACCAAGATAAATATCATTTTTTCCGTGGAGTTCCTTTCCAGACAACAATTCACTGTTTACCGTAGAAAGCAAACCTAAATAACCATTCACTTTTTACTGAAGAAAGCCAACATAGATAACCTTTCACTTATTGCTGTAGAGAGACAACCTAGATAACCATTCACTGTTTACTGAAGAGAGCTACGTAGACAACCATTCACTGTTTACTGTAGAGAGCCAACGTAGACAACCATTCACTGTTTACTGTGGAGAACCAGCCTAAGTACTAACCTTTCA
>NW_013855155.1:0-815 GCF_000517525.1 Limulus polyphemus
TTATGGTCCTTTTAGTCAGTTTTCCACCAAATTTAGTTGACTTTTAAAACGTGTTTTTAGTTTTCTTCCACTCGATTTTGTCGACTTTCTTAACTGACTTTTTAGGCCTTCTTAGACTAGTTATTTTTGACTTTGATAACAGTATTTTTAGTCTTTCTTACACTATATTTTAATGACTTTCATATTGGTATTTTTAATAGTTCTTAAACTATATTTTGTCGACTGTTATAAACGTCTTTTAGTTTTCCTTCCACTAGATTTTGTTGACATTGATATGAGTCGTTTTAGTCAGTTTTCAACTATATTTGGTCGACTGTTATAACGGACTTTTAGTCTTCCTTCCTCCAGATTTTGCCCTTATCAATGTCAATCTTTTTAGTCCGTTTTCCACTAGATTTTCTTGACTTTGAAAACGTGTTTTTAGTTTTCGTCCACTCGATTTTGTCGACTTTCATAACTGTCTTTTTAGGCCTTCATAGACTAGATATTTTAAAAATACCTCTATCACAGTCGAGTCTTTGTTACACTATATTTTAATGATTTTCATAATGGTATTTTTAATCCTTCTTAAACTATATTTTGTCGACTGTTATAAAGGTCCTTTAGTCTTCATTCCACTAGATTTTGTTGACATTGATATGGGTCGTTTTATTAAGTTTTCTACTAGATTTTGTTGTCTTTGAAAACGTGTTTTTAGTTTTCTTCCACTCGATTTTGTCGACTTTCATAACTGACTTTTTAGACCTTCTTAGAATAGATATTTTCGACTTTGATAGCTGTATTTTTAGTGTTTCTTACACTATTATTTTAATGAC
>NW_013855156.1:0-352 GCF_000517525.1 Limulus polyphemus
CCAGTGTAATTATGATATTGAATACAGAGAAGGAAAATCTCATGAAAATACCGATGGATTGAGCCGAAGACCCTGCAAAAATGACTGCAGACATTGCTGCAAAAGAGAGGTTGAACTAACCAGGTGTCATCAAGCTGAAGTCAAAGTGACTGAAGGAGTTGATGATGGTGAAGTTAAACCAGGTATAGATATTAAAGCATGAGGAAGACAAAGATTTGAAGCCAATAACTGATTTTCTAAAAGCAACTGTTTTGCGCCCTGCTTGGGAGAAGGTGTCTAGCTTAAGCCCTGTGACAAAGAACTATTGGGCACAATCTGATCAGTTGAAGCTTGAAGATGGTATTATTCTCCA
>NW_013855157.1:0-353 GCF_000517525.1 Limulus polyphemus
TTCAAAATGAATTACCCCTTCGATGTTCTACCAAATGCAAATCATCACTTTCTGCGGATGGAGTCCAGGTTTTGGCGTCGAAAGTGGTTTTTGTCTAAGACATTGTTTTTGGCGTTAAATATTCGCATAGAGGATCCATTTTTCATCACTGGTGACAATTCTGTCCAAAAATGGTTCACGCGCATAACGCGCCAGAAGAGACGAAGCAACGTTGACACGTTTGAAACGATGATCATCGGAGAGTTCGTGAGGCATCCAAACACTTTCTTTATGGAGTTTCCCATATTTCTTAGATGTTAACGTATTGTTTCATGAGAAACATGCAATTTCAGGGCCATTTCACGAGTATGTTT
>NW_013855158.1:0-352 GCF_000517525.1 Limulus polyphemus
TGGTGGTTATAAATTCGGTAACTAGAGTTACACCTAGGTATTCGTGGAGTTGTTGTACCAAATAAGGCTAAAGATGAGTATACTGGTTACAAATTCGGAAACTAGAGTTACAACTAGGTGTTCGAGGAGTTGTTGTACCAAATAACGCTAAAAATGAGTATGGGGTTATAAATTCGGTAACTAGAGTTAAACATAAGTGTTTATGGAGTAGTTGTACCAAGTAAGGCTAAAGATGAGTATGGTGGTTATAAATTCGGTAAATATAGTTACACCTAGGTGTTCATGGAGTAGTTGTGCCAAGTAAGGCTAAAGATGAGTATGGTGGTTATAAATTCGGTAACTATAGTTGCAC
>NW_013855159.1:0-354 GCF_000517525.1 Limulus polyphemus
GCCATCACGCTGAAGTCAAGCCGTCTGAAAGAGTTAGATGATGGTGAAGTGGAACCAAATATAGATATCAAGGCAGAATAGGAGAAAGACCAAGATTTGAAGCCAATGATTGATTTTCTAAAAGCAAGTATTTTGTGCCCTGCTTGGGAGAAGGTGTCTAGTCTAAGCCCTGTGACAAAGAATTATTGGGCACAATGGGACTAGTTGAGGCTTGAAGATGGTATTCTTCTCCGGAGATGGGAAACTGCAGATGGGAAAGTGACGACCTGGCAAACGGTTATACCAAGAAAGTTACGGGAAGTTGTGTTGCGTCAATCCCATGATACTGTAACAGGAGGACCTCTCGGAGTTAAG
>NW_013855160.1:0-352 GCF_000517525.1 Limulus polyphemus
GCAAAATATAAAATTTCTTTTTTAAGTCTTAAGGTTTGTAAAGCAATGTTTTTCTCGTGCCTTTTTTTTTTCTTTTCTCATGTCGCCTATCTATCATGCAAAGTAATTTTCATTTTAAGATTAAAAATACTTTTATGCATCATAAAATTTTGAAATTTCACATGCGAATTCTTTATAATATCCAGATAGTTATCAAATGTTCCTTAAGAAAAAACTTTATATTTTATCTGTTATTTTCAGTAATGAATCTCTGTATGGGTTTGGTATATTTGACTGATCTCGTAACCACTATAACAAATTATAGCAGAGAAACATAAATGTTTAGACTAAATAGCTTAAATCTCATAACATT
>NW_013855161.1:0-350 GCF_000517525.1 Limulus polyphemus
CAGAAAGCAGTATATCTGGCAATGAGCTTGAAGGGACAACCACTGGAAATACTTGGACAGTTGTCAGCAAACGACAGGCACAACTATAGAGCACTGGTAGCGGCTCTAGAACTCAGGTATGGAACCCAAAATCAGTCCCAAGTCTACAGGGCTAGGTTTAGGACGGGAGTCCGTGCTAAAAAGGAGAGCCTGCAAGAGCTGGCACAGGGTTTGGAAAGTATGACACACAAGGCCTACCCAAGTGCACCACCCGATCTCCTCAAGTTGTTGCTGAGAGACAGTCCACAACTGAAGATACAAGTGAAGCAAGCACACACCCTTCTACTCTGCAGGATGCAATGGCCAGAGCT
>NW_013855162.1:0-562 GCF_000517525.1 Limulus polyphemus
GTATATTTTTAATAATGACATTGATATGACAATTACAAGCTTGGGCGTTTTTATGAGATTGACTAAACGGTGTGTATTTGTAGGTCTTGTTCACTGGGGTCGCAATAATATGTAAGTCTTGTATTTGATAAAAATTATAGTATATAGACAGAGGACTTAGCTAACTTAACATTTAGGCCACCAGGAATAAGAAGATATAACTTACTTCTGAATCACTTTCAAATATCTTCTATACAACAATATATGCACAACAGAAATTAAATGATGAAATGGAAATGTGTTATAATGGCGCGTAGAAAGAACAACAATAAAATAGACCTACAATATTATTGACTATTTGCAAATAGTAACTATGGAGACGAGGTAATAAAATAAAAATCATGTCCAGAACAACAACAAAATTTTATAAACGAAAACCTCTCGCCGAGCATTGGCTATTATATTATTTCCCTGTCTATGTTCCCATCATCATTAAAAGGCGTAAGATGACAAAAATAAGACCTTGAAGAATCTATCTATTTATCTATATACTATTAAAACTCTGAGATTGCTTGTTTGTTTG
>NW_013855163.1:0-353 GCF_000517525.1 Limulus polyphemus
AGTAAGTAGTCCAACCCTAATATGCATTGGTCTTCAAGGTCAATCAAGTATACTTTGTGTTTGTCCTTCATCCCATGAGCTCAATAATTACTCACACTTGTCCCCACAACCTTGCATAATGTCCTGTCACACCACAGAGCTTCTGTATAGCTTCTGGTACTCCTTTGTTATCCAGCACCTTGATACTCAAAAGGGTTTGCTGAGATGCAGAATCTATGACAAAGTTGCACCTTTGGCCATCTAGCTTTCCTGTCACGTAGACACTATATGTATTTGGCATTTTACACTTAGCTGTTGGGACTTTCACGATGGGGGTTGGTGGGCATCCCTCAACATCAACCACTACTGGTTTC
>NW_013855164.1:0-353 GCF_000517525.1 Limulus polyphemus
GGTCGGCGAGGTAAGCCAAAGGTGGTGCATGCCAACAGGCTTTGGCGTTATCACGGTCCAGGACATTTCAGTTGGAACGAAGTGAACAACAGAACAAATGACGCTGCTGAAGATGTGTCACCTGAAAAAGCCACTGTCGAAGAAGAAACTCTACCCAGTTTTGAGAAGGAAAACAGTGAAGCCGTTAATGAAGTTACTACCACTGGTGTGACTGTTACCGATAATGGAACATTTCCTGATGGAGGAGATGAACCCCACGTGAAGCAGAAGCCAATGAGACAGAGACCAGTACAAGTTTAAAGTGACTGTGGAAATTCTATGTATTACTAAAAAGTTTTATCAAGAAAGAATAA
>NW_013855165.1:0-354 GCF_000517525.1 Limulus polyphemus
GTTACGGTCCAATAACAAAGTCAGCTGTGAAACCATACCACACTGTCAACTCAGCATCATGGAGTTATGGTCCGATAACAAAGCCAGCTGTGAAACCATACCACACTGTCAACTCAGCATCATGGAGTTATGGTTCGATAACAAAGTCAGCTGTGAAACCATACCACACTGTCAACTCAGCATCATGAAGTTAAGGTCCAATAACAAAGTCATCTGTGAAACCATACCACACTGTCAACTCAGCATCATGGAGTTATGGTTAAATAAAAAAGTCATCTGTGAAACCATACCACACTGTCAACTCAGCATCATGGAGTTATGGTTAAATAAAAAAGTCAGCTGTGAGACCATACC
>NW_013855166.1:0-353 GCF_000517525.1 Limulus polyphemus
CGAAATTTGGCAGATTTTCAGTAAACATTACAATGCTTTCATACGCAAAATATATATTTTTTGTATTAAGTCGTAAGGTTTGTAAAGCAATGTTTCTCTCATGCTTTTTTTTCACATCTTGCCAATCTATCATGCAAAGTAAATTTCATTTTAAGATTAAAAATATTAGGTCAAGAAATCAATGTCGCTTTTTTAGATGAAAAACGCGAACAACTTATATATCAAAACAAAACATTTATTAAATGAAATAGTATCCATTCTTATCGATGATGCTTTTCCATCTTACAATCAGGTTGTTAATGATTAAAGAAATCACTTGGCCTTGAAGTAAAAAACATGTCGATATCCTCTAT
>NW_013855167.1:0-354 GCF_000517525.1 Limulus polyphemus
GTCCCGATCAGAAACATCAAAAGTATTACCTTGTCTCAGTTTCTCTGTACCTTAAAGTGAGTTTGATACGTAAGGTTTGTCGTTAAATTTTACTTGGAGAATCATCTGACAAAGACAGATCACACGATATACCGTTCCTTCTCTCTCTCTCTCTCTGCTACGTTTTCTTAACCTAACCTCTCATTGGGCAATCGCAGGAATTGAGATTTTCCCAGCCCCGGAAAAATTCGTTTTGTTTTGAATTTCGCGCAAAGCTACACGAAAGCTATTTGCGCTAGCCGTCCCTAATTTAGCAGTGTAACACTAGAGGGAAGACATCCAGTCATCACCACCAACCGCTAACTCTTGGGCTAC
>NW_013855168.1:0-355 GCF_000517525.1 Limulus polyphemus
ATCCTAAGCCCAACAACAACACATTATATATTTATACTATTAAGAAGTATAAGTAACAGCCTTTATTTGACAACTGGCAAACATAACATCTGACACTCTGCTATTTGCCCAATAGTCTTAAGTTATATCAAATATTTTGTTTTATAAAATACAAGTTTTAAAATATGTGTAAACAAAAAGGCAAAAATAGACAAAGGTAAATAACAATTTCATAATTTAATAACTTTGTATGCTGAACTATTTTGAAACATGTTTCAAATTTCTATTTTTTTTTTTCATAGCTTTGTAAAAGAAGGGAAGTTAACATTTTTCTTTCATTGATAATGTATTTCTGATAGGTACTTACCTTAAAATC
>NW_013855169.1:0-354 GCF_000517525.1 Limulus polyphemus
CATTGTTGTAAGACGATACAATGCTTACGGGCAGTTGATACGAGTAGTGTGACGAGTGTGCGCGTGGTTACACAGTTTTGTGATAGAGAAGACATGTGCGTTATTGTGTGTGCTTCTACGTATATATGTGTGTTGTACATATGTGTTTATATATTTAAATCTGGAACACTGGTTCAATACACGGATTAAACCCGACACAGGCGACTTTTTGCGACTTTGGATATCAGAGTGCTTTTTGTTTAAGTACCTGCAATGAAGTTTCCAAGAAAAGCAATTACGAGCCTGCTGCAGCAATCATGTTTTAACTTGCATTGCCGTGTTTAAACCAGTTTGAAGAGTGACGTATATAAAAAG
>NW_013855170.1:0-355 GCF_000517525.1 Limulus polyphemus
ACTTCCCTTGAAAAGAGATGTAACATTAGCCAATTCCCAATCCTCTGGTACCTGCCCAATATTCAAGGACTTACAATAAACAGTAACAAATTGCTCATGTATCCAATCGTTAACCTCCTTCAAAACCGTTGAGGAAATATTATCTGGCCCAGGAGCCTTATCATTCTTTAAACTTCCCAATGTTTCTTTAACAAGCTCAGAATTAATGTGATCATCTTGTTTGATCTTGTTTTCATCAATCAACTTTTCAAGATGAGAAATATTGCTGAAATCTTAATTAGTAAAAGCAAGATTTAGCAACCCAGCTATCTTATAATCACCAGATATGAGCCTTCCTTTACCATCCTTCATTGGT
>NW_013855171.1:0-354 GCF_000517525.1 Limulus polyphemus
TCTGTAATTACCTGTGGTACCTGCCCACTATTTAAGAGCTGACAAAAAATAATTGTAAGTGGCTGACATATCCAATCCTTAACCTCCTTGGAGCCTTATTGTTTTTTAAACTTCCCAATTTTATCTTAACCAGCTGAGAATTATTGTTCTCACCTTGTTTGATCTTGTTTCCATTTAGCAACTGTTTAAGATGTGGAATTCTGCTTAAGTCTTCGTTAGTAAAAACTGAAGTAAAAGCAAAATTTAATAACTCAGCCATCTCATATTCATCAGATACTATCCTTCCTTTATCATCTGTCAAGGGTTCTATTCCCATCCTAACATTTTGTTTACCCTTAATGTATTTAAAGAAAT
>NW_013855172.1:0-354 GCF_000517525.1 Limulus polyphemus
GAGTTGTTTTATACCACTAACCACACTACAACATTATTTGTATAAATGTGGTATTTTGAATTGTTTTATACCACTAACCACAATACAACATTATTTGTATAACTATGGTATTTTGAATTGTTTTATACCACTAACCACAATACAACATTATTTGTATAACTATGGTATTTTGAGTTGTTTTATACCACTAACCACAATACAACATTATTCGTATAACTATGGTATTTGAGTTGTTTTATACCACTAACCACAATACAACATTATTTGTATAAATGTGATATTTTGAGTTGTTTTATACCACTAACCACAATACAACATTATTTGTATAACTATGGTACTTTGAATTGTTTTATA
>NW_013855173.1:0-354 GCF_000517525.1 Limulus polyphemus
GATAAATGTTTCGACTAAATAGCTTAAATCTCATAACATTATACATTGATATATATTTATAATTTTTATTATATTGACCTTTCAGCTGTGCCTGGCTAGCAATACAGAAGTTACAATGACACGGCTCACATGCTCTTATGTTACTGTATCCAATAACATAAAACTAACCTTTGGTCTGTGCAAAAT
The DNA here is from genome assembly GCF_000517525.1 of Limulus polyphemus. NCBI lineage: Eukaryota > Metazoa > Arthropoda > Merostomata > Xiphosura > Limulidae > Limulus > Limulus polyphemus. Next base: position 187 of record NW_013855173.1, read on the forward strand.
AACTTGTCTTGGCTGTGTTTAGTGGACTAGTATTTTGTAAAATACAATCGAATTTCAATTTTTATACATTATATATGTATATAAAGTTTGATTATAAACAAGATTATGACACTTATGATAAACAACATTTGTTTATTGACAAAAGGGGACATAGGATAAACATATAGG
>NW_013855174.1:0-351 GCF_000517525.1 Limulus polyphemus
ATGTCATTTGTTCCAAAATGAGGTGCTTTACTTAGGCCACATTGTTAGTGAGAATGGTGTACAAACTGATCCTGATAAGGTGAAAGCAGTGCATGACTGGCCAACACCAAACAATGTGGGAGAGCTAAGAAGATTTTTGGGACCCTGTACCTATTACCGGAGGTTTGTGAAGGACTTTGCAGCTATAGCTGCTCCACTACATGATTTGACAAAAAAAAGGCCATAAGTTCGAATGGACAGTTTCTTGCCAGCATGCATTCAAGACATTGAAAGAAAAGTTGGCCTCAGCTCCACTTTTTAAAGCTTCCAAATCCCTCACTGCTGTACATACTGGATAGTGATGCTAGTAAT
>NW_013855175.1:0-354 GCF_000517525.1 Limulus polyphemus
GGGTCTCATCCTTCTTCTGGACTATCACGACAGGAGCTAATTAGGGACTATCTGATTTTTCGACTATCCCTTCCTTAATTAGACCATTCATGACCTTCTCCATCTCTTGTCGCTTTGCCGAAGATATTCTCCTCGAGGGGATCTTTATTGGACGGTGATTGCCTGTGTTTATTCTGTGCTCCACGAGGTCTGTGCAGCCGAGGTCATGATCTCATTTTGAAAAGACGTCTGCATAATTCGCCAAAAGTTCTCTAACCTGAAGAGCCTGTGATGATGACAAATGGACTGTGCTCATCTTATAGAGGTCAGTTAAATGTTCTGGGAGTGTATGTCCTTTCTTTATGGTTGTATTTC
>NW_013855176.1:0-354 GCF_000517525.1 Limulus polyphemus
TCATCTGAAATTCTGACTGTGATGAAAGTAGCAAATGAATTTCTGGCATATATTCATAGAAAATTTTAATTTGGAGAAATATGGTTATTGTAATGTTTTATAAGAGTAGTGAAGCTCCATGTAGGATCTGATGCTGTTTAATTCCCATATTATAGTAAGAATATCAACATGTTAAAAAACCATGAGGGATGGGTTACAAAACCAAACTTGATTTAAGGAGTTGAGACAAAAAATAAAGAAGCTTAAAGATTTGGGTGTGTTTCTCTGGAAAAAATATAAATTGGGTTTAATAATTGTTGGAGACGGCTTGAATGGGTAATGAAGAAAACCTTTAATATAAGTTTAACATAACAG
>NW_013855177.1:0-817 GCF_000517525.1 Limulus polyphemus
ATCCTTTTGTCAAAATTCACAATAGTTAATTCATAATCTTTTATCAAAATTTCGGCTAGATTCGATTTTACTGGTTTTTATTGTATTCAGTAAACAAAGAATAGCTTTAAAATGAGATTATTCAAACAAAATCCCAATATCTTAAGGCCCATGACGTGATCTTATCAAATAAACTCCACCTTTTCACCCTCATTTTTTGGGTTAGCGAAGGTTGAATTTTTTTCGCTTTTCACTGGACATAATATTTTTTTAAGTATTATAATGTCTCAACTTTACGTTTTCCGACGAAAGTAGCACTATCCGATATTTTTCTATTAATTCTGCGTCAGAAATGCACTTTTTTCCAATTTTTAAAAAAATTCATATTTTCAACGAAAACCCAAGGCTAAAGCCCATGTTTTTTCGTAAATTGTGAAAAAAATTATTTTTCGTTATATTTGAATACGAAGATGCCCTTGATGTAAGAGTTTCAAAATGGATATCCTTTCATCAAAATTCCCAATAGTTAATTCATAATCTTTTATAAAATTTCGGCTAGATTCGATTTTACTGGTTTTTTTATTGTATTCAGTAAACAAAGAAGAGCTTTGAAATGAAATTGTTTAAACAAAATCCCAATATCTTATGGTCTATGACGTCATCTTATCAAATAAACTCCACCTTTTCACCCTCGTCCAGTGAAAAGCGAAAAAAATTCAACCTTCGCTAACCCAAAAAAACTTAAAAAAATATTATTTATTATAATGTCTCAAAACTTAATGTTTATCGGATAGTGCTCATTTCGTCGGATTTTCTATTAATTTTGCGTTCAAAAAGC
>NW_013855178.1:0-351 GCF_000517525.1 Limulus polyphemus
ACTTTATTTATATAGGATTAATATTATATAAATTTAATTTTTTAGTATCTATGTTATTGCTTGTTTGTGATAAAGTACAATAGCATTTTTTGTGCTATGTTCAATAAGTTGTTGATTTCAGATATACGTTAATATAAAATGATGATTAAGATAGATTTCTAATATCAATTTGACCTTTTTGTATTTTGTTTATTTATATTTATTAACATATATATATAGAAAATTTTCGTCACAGTTATTAAGGTGTTTTCCAAAAATAAGCAGATTAAGCTTCGTGGAAACTTCTTTATATTCATTTGTTTATTTTTTATTGATATGTACATATTGTATGTGATAAAAAGAAAAGTAAAG
>NW_013855179.1:0-352 GCF_000517525.1 Limulus polyphemus
GTGTTTGTGTATATAATTAATATTAACGAAAACCTGTGTTTGTGTATATAATTAATATTAACGAAACCTGTGTTTGTGTATATAATTAATATAACGAAACCTGTGTTTGTGTATATAATTAATACTAACGAAACCCGTCTTTGTGTATATAATTAATACTAACGAAACCTGTGTTTGTGTATATAATTAATACTAACGAAACCCGTCTTTTGTATATAATTAATACTAACGAAACCCGTCTTTGTGTATATAATTAATAGTAACGAAACCTGTGTTTGTGTATATAATTAATACTAACGAAACCCGTCTTTGTGTATATAATTAATACTAACGAAACCCGTCTTTGTGTATA
>NW_013855180.1:0-599 GCF_000517525.1 Limulus polyphemus
ATCAAAGAATAATGGATGAGCTATTAATAAGTTACAAATAGGAAAATAAAATAACATTTTAATGGAAAATAGAGATCGTTGGATATTGGTAGAATTGATATATGAAGTATCCAAAACAAAATAAATGCTACATTATAAAGTACACAAACAAGTATAGTGATACTAGTTGGATATATTATAAAACGATTTTAAATCCCTACTTTGGTTGACATTGTGACCCGTATAGCTAAATGAAAAAATCTAATGACGAAAGACTTTCGAAACGTCGTTCTCTACACTTTTTGAACTGTTATACAGGAAATGTTATCGACCTTTTTAACATATTATCAGCATATATATCGTAACCAATACTTTGAATTGTTGGTTTTTTTCGCTTAGGAATTCAATATGGTGGTTTTCGGGCGCGTTAATTATTTGGAAACCTTGTCGATCCCTACTATTAAGTACTACCGTACTTAATAATAGAGTATGCAATCAATGGTGCCTAATAAAAATGATTTAGTGTTAGTGTTATTCAGCTACTGAGTGAATTAGTGTGTTTGTTTATCGATCTAAACTAATTCAGTTAGGTCACGTAACCTCGCTGACGCAACAGTACT
>NW_013855181.1:0-532 GCF_000517525.1 Limulus polyphemus
TTCATTAGCTTTATTAGAGGTTAGGGAAACTTAGAAACAAAGCCGTGTGAATGTTTCTTTCTGCCTCCAGTTGAACACTCACAATCTGTACCGTCGTGAATTTCAACTGCACCTTATTGAAACAAAGTTTACTAAAATATTCAGTAAAATTGCACGATCACAAAAGTGAAATATTAAATCATAACCAAATAGAAATTTGATGCACCAAAGTTATCCTTGACGTGATAAAGTTATCCTTGACGTGATAAAGTTATCCTTGACATGATAAAGTTATCCTTGACGTGATAAAGTTGTCCTTGACATGATAAAGTTATCCTTGACGTGATAAAATTATCCTTGACATGATAAAGTTATCCTTGACGTGATAAAGTTATCCTTAACGTGATAAAATTATCCTTGACATGATAAAGTTATCCTTGACGTGATAAAGTTATCCTTGACATGATAAAGTTATCCTTGACGTGATAAAGTTATCCTTGACATGATAAAGTTATCCTTGACGTGATAAAATTATCCTTGACATGATAAAGTT
>NW_013855182.1:0-535 GCF_000517525.1 Limulus polyphemus
CTAGCCTTACCAACTGCTATGTACCTAGGCTAGCATCATTAACTGTTATGTATCTAAGCTAGCCTCACTAACTGCTATGTACCTAGGCTAGCATCATTAACTATTATGTACCTAGGCTAACATCACAATTTTTATGTACCTAGGCTAGCTTCACTAACTGTTATGCTCCTAGGCTAGCATCATTAACTGTTATGTACCTAGGCTAGCATCATTAACTGTTATGTACCTAGGCTAACATCATTAACTGTTATGTTGTTGTTGTTTATTATTAAGCACAAAGCTACACAAAGGGCTAACTGTGCTCTGTCCACCACGGGAGGGGGACAACTGTTATGTACCTAGGCTAGCATCATTAACTGTTATGTACCTAAGCTAGCCTTACCAACTGCTATGTACCTAGGCTAGCATCATTAACTGTTATGTATCTAAGCTAGCCTCACTAACTGCTATGTACCTAGGCTAGCATCATTAACTATTATGTACCTAGGCTAACATCACAATTTTTATGTACCTAGGCTAGCTTCACTAACTGTTA
>NW_013855183.1:0-354 GCF_000517525.1 Limulus polyphemus
GTGCGCCCTGCTTGGGAGAAGGTGTCTAGTCTAGGCCCTGTGACAAAGAACTATTGGGCACAATGGGACCAGTTGAAACTTGAAGATGGTATTCTTCTCCAGAGATGGGAAACTGCAGGTGGGAAAGTGACGACCTGGCAAACGGTTATACCGAGAAAGTTATGGGAAGTTGTGCTGCGTCAATCCCATGATACTGTAACAGGAGGACATCTTGGAGTTAAGAAAACATTGAGTCACCTACGGCAGAGGTTTTACTGGATAGGTATGAGACAAGACGTGGAAGAATGGTGCAGAACATGCAGTACATGTTGTGCTAAAAGGGGATCCAAGCATAAGGGACGTGCGCCAATGAAG
>NW_013855184.1:0-354 GCF_000517525.1 Limulus polyphemus
ACTGGTATCGGGACCATCTGTGAAGTTAATAACTTGTTAGCATCTCGGTATAACGAAGATGTGATAAACCAACGACTGGTATCGGGACTCCTAACAAAGATCAAGTAGCTATTGAAATCCAGTTAACAGATACGGATTTATTTATCTGAATTCCACGAATTCCTTTCTACTTTTGTAATAGCAGAAGTTTACGATCTGCGTAGAGATCCCGATAGATGGTTCGTTGTGCTTTGTAAAACCGATTTATCCATGTGTAATCCATGCTGACGTTTCTAGCATCAGGAGACGGTTCAATACCGTCACGGGTATCCATGTTGACATTTCTAGCATCAGGAGACGGTTCAATACCGTCAC
>NW_013855185.1:0-354 GCF_000517525.1 Limulus polyphemus
CTGTACAACTTTACACCAAGTTAAATGTAAATAAATTGTACAACTTTACACCAAGTTAAATGTAAATAAATTGTACAACTTTACACCAAGTTAAATGTAAATAAATTGTACAACTTTACACCAAGTTAAATGTAAATAAATTGTACAACTTTACACCAAGTTAAATGTAAATAAATTGTACAACTTTACACCAAGTTAAATGTAAATAAATTGTACAACTTTACACCAAGTTAAATGTAAATAAACTGTACACTTTACACCAAGTTAAATGTAAATAAACTGTACACTTTACACCAAGTTAAATGTAAATAAACTGTACACTTTACACCAAGTTAAATGTAAATAAACTGTACA
>NW_013855186.1:0-507 GCF_000517525.1 Limulus polyphemus
TTGATAGTACACATTATTGTTAAATATTGTGTTTCTTATTGACAGTACCCAGTATTGTTAAATCTTGTGTCTTCTTATTGACAGTACACAGTATCGTTAAATCTTTTGGCTTGTTAGTGATAATACACAGTATTCTTATATCTTGTGTCTTCTTATTGACAGTACACAGTATTGTAAATCTTGTATCTTCTTATTGACAGTACACAGTATCGTTAAATCTTGTGTCTTCTTATTGATAGTTCACAGTATTATTAAATCGTTTGTCTTCTTATCGTCATTACAGTGTATTGTTAAATCTTGTGTTTTCTTATTGATAGTACACAGTATCGTTAAATCTTTTGGTATGTTATAGATAGTACAAAGTATCGGTAAATCTTGTGTCTTCTTAACTGTGTACTATCAATAAGAAGACACGAGATTTAACGATACTGTGTACTCTCAATAACAAGACACAAGATTTAACAATACTGTGTACTATCAATAATGTCTTGTTTTTGATAGTACACA
>NW_013855187.1:0-352 GCF_000517525.1 Limulus polyphemus
ATGGTTATGTACTTTATGAAGGTCTTTAACAATTTATGTGTAACAAGTGATGTACACATGGTTATGTACTTTATGAAGGTCTTTAACAATTCATGTGTAACAAGTGATGTACGTATGGTTATGTACTTTATGCAGGTCTTTAACAATTTATGTGTAACAAGTGATGTACACATGGTTATGTACTTTATGAAGGTCTTTAACAATTTATGTGTAACAAGTGATGTACGTATGGTTATGTACTTTATGAAGGTCTTTAACAATTCATGTGTAACTAGTGATGTACGTATGGTTATGTACTTTATGCAGGTCTTTAACAATTTATGTGTAACAAGTGATGTACACATGGTTATGT
>NW_013855188.1:0-353 GCF_000517525.1 Limulus polyphemus
AAAATATAGTATACGATACACAAGAAACAAATAGATATATGAACAGATATGATCAAGTTAAAATATAGTATACGATACACAAGAAACAAATAGACATATGAACAGATATGATCAAGTTAAAATATAGTATACGATACACAAGAAACAAATAGACATATGAACAGATATGATCAAGTTAAAATATAGTATACGATACACAAGAAACAAATAGACATATGAACAGATATAATCAAGTTAAAATATAGAATACGATACACAAGAAACAAATAGATATATGAACAGATATGATCAAGTTAAAATATACTATACGATACACAAGAAACAATAGACATATGAACAGATATGATCAAGTT
>NW_013855189.1:0-569 GCF_000517525.1 Limulus polyphemus
TACAAACGTCACAACTAATAATGTTTCCAGTATTTACTGTTCATGCTCATCAACTCCCTATATAAACGTCACAACTAATAATGTTTCCAGTATTTAGTGTTCGTGCTCACCAACTCCCCATATAAACGTCACAACAAATGAATGTTTCCAGTATTTAGTGTTCGTGCTCACCAACTCCCCATATAAACGTCACAACAAATAAATGTATCCAGTATTTACTGTTCATGCTCACCAACTCCCTATATAAACGTCACAACTAATAATGTTTCCAGTATTTAGTGTTCGTGCTCACCAACTCCCCATATAAACGTCACAACAAATAATGTATCCAGTATTTACTGTTCATGCTCACCAACTCCCTATATAAACGTCACAACTAATAATGTTTCCAGTATTTAGTGTTCGTGCTCACCAACTCCCCATATAAACGTCACAACAAATGAATGTTTCCAGTATTTAGTGTTCGTGCTCACCAACTCCCCATATAAACGTCACAACAATAAATGTATCCAGTATTTACTGTTCATGCTCACCAACTCCCTATATAAACGTCACAACTAATAATGTTT
>NW_013855190.1:0-353 GCF_000517525.1 Limulus polyphemus
GTAGGTTGAATAACTGAACTATTTGTTTTATTGTTATAATTTAATGGTAACATATGTTGTTAATATCTTAGCCATTTTGTCAGTTTCTCTAATTTTGTATTACAGTGGGGGCCAGTGAAGCTGGAACGATTCTTCCAGGACGGTACAAGTACCCCATAGTGCTGGACCGACGCTAAGTAGATATTTACAGAAATTATGCTATCCAACTCACTGCATGTGCAATACAATCGACTCCACCACATGCTGTGATTAACATATTGATTAACAGGGAGGATATCATACCGATCCTAGGTGTTGAAGTATGATACCATACACACACACACAGCTGCCAGGCTCGGTCACACTGAAAATTT
>NW_013855191.1:0-352 GCF_000517525.1 Limulus polyphemus
CTTACTTCGTAGGTAAACTAAAAATTGAGACATTATAGCATAAACGAACAGTATTATGTTCCGTGAAAATCTAAAAAAATTGAACTTTCACTAACCCAGAATAAAGAGAATCGAAAAGGTGGAGTTCGTTTCATAAGAAGACGTCGGGGCCTTTTAGATGTTGCGTTTTTTTAATAATGTTATTTTTAAAGCTCTTCTTTGTTTACAATACAAGTGAAAATAAGGAACAAACAATGATATCGAAGATTGCCGAAATTTTGATAACAAATTATTAAATAACTATTGGGAATTATGATGAAAGAATATCCATTTTGAAAGTCTTACATCAAGGGCATTATTGTATTGAAATATG
>NW_013855192.1:0-349 GCF_000517525.1 Limulus polyphemus
ACAGGACACATTATTGTTAAATATTGTGTTTTCTTACTGACAGTACACATTATCGTTAAATCTTGTGTCTTCTTATTGACAGTACACAGTATCGTTAAATCTTGTGTCTTCTTATTGACAGTACACAGTATCGTTAAATCTTGTGCCTTCTTATTGACAGTACACAGTATCGTTAAATCTTGTGTCTCTTTATTGAAAGGACACACTATTGTTAAATCTTGTGTTTTCTTACTGACAGTATACATTATCGTTAAATATTGTGTCTTCTTTATGATAGTACACAGTATCGTTAAATCTAGTGTCTTTTTATTGACAGTACACAGTATCGTTAAATCTTTTGTCTTCTTAT
>NW_013855193.1:0-354 GCF_000517525.1 Limulus polyphemus
TGAAACATCTAAACTTTTACAAATAACGTTTTATGTATTTATGTATATATGTAATAAGGGTATACACAGCGTGGTCACAAGTAAATAGACACCACCTTTTCAGAAAAAATGAAAATTTTCAGTCATATTCACATGAATTGATATATTTATAGTTTAATTAATATCTAGTAGATCTTCCTTTCGTTTCGTGGAGTTCGTTGATCCTTTGTGGCATCGTGAGAATCATCTCGTCAATTTTAGATTGTAGGATTTTCGCCCACTCTTGCTACAAAACTTGGAGTAGATCGCTCTTCGAAGTTGGGTTTTTTGTTGTTTTTTGACTTGCCGATTGAGTATGGCCCAGAGGTTTTCGAT
>NW_013855194.1:0-354 GCF_000517525.1 Limulus polyphemus
GTGTTTTCTTACTGACAGTACACAGTATAGTTAAATATTGTGTCTACTTATCAACAGTACACAGTATTGTTAAATCTTGTGTCTTCTTATTGACAGTACACAGTATCGTTAAATCTTGTCTCTTCTTATTGACAGTACACAGTATCGTTAAAGCTTGTGTCTTATATTGATAGTACACAGTATTGCTAAATCGTGGTTCTTCTTATTGAGAGTACACAGTATTGTTAAGCCTTGTGTCTTCTTATTGACAGTACACAGTATTGTTTTATCTTGTGTCTTCTTATTGAAAGTACACAATATCGTTAAATATTGTGTCTTTTTATTGACAGTACACAGTATCGTTAAATCTTGTGT
>NW_013855195.1:0-353 GCF_000517525.1 Limulus polyphemus
CCTTGTTCCATTTCACCATCATCAACTTCTTCAGTCATTTTGATTTCAGCTTGATGACACCTGGTTAGCTCTACCTCTCTTTTAACACTTACCGGAACTTGGCCTTTGTTGTTTCCAAACGTCATTTTATCAAAAATTAATTACAAACTTTCTCGGTAGTAAGTAGTCCAACCCTAATATGCATTGGTCTTCAATGTCAGCCAAGTATACTTTGTGTCTGTCCTTCATGCCTATGTTTGTTTGTTTGTTTGTTTGGGATTTCGCGCAAAAGCTACACGAGGGCTATCTGCGCTAGCCGTCCCTAAATTTAGCAGTGTAAGACTAGAGGGAAGGCAGCTAGTCATCACCACCCA
>NW_013855196.1:0-354 GCF_000517525.1 Limulus polyphemus
ACTCTGTACTTTCAATAAGAAGACACAAGATTTAACAATACTGTGTACTGTCAATAAGAAAACACAAGATTTAACAATACTGTGAACTGTCAATAAGAAGACGCAGGATTTAACAATACTGTGTACTATCAATAAGAAGACACAAGATTTAACGATACTGTGTACTGTCAAAAAGAAGACACAAGATTTAACGATATTCTGTACTGTCAATAAGAAGACACAATATTTAACGATATTGTGTACTGTCAATAAGAAGACACAATATTTAACGATATTGTGTACTATCAATAAAAGACACACGATTTAGCAAGACTGTGTATTATCAGTAAAAGACACAAGAATTAGCAAGACTGT
>NW_013855197.1:0-353 GCF_000517525.1 Limulus polyphemus
TGTGTGTCTGGACTTAGCAATATTAAGAGGTTTGTCAGTTAATGCATCAGTAAACTCATATTCACTATGCCAAATATTCTCAGTCTCAGGCTGGTTTGTCATGCTGCTAATGTTTTTGTTTAATTCAATAAAACAACGTTTATTTTTAATTATAATAAATAATTAAAAACAGCGTTTTATATTTACACAATAAAAACTTTATTGAAGCCGTGCGGCTTCCACTTTAAAATATAGCTCTACAAGTACATGTTTCGACGTGATCTACGTCATCCTCAGGAGTAACTTACAAGACTATTTTATACTTTTCCCCCTTGTCGCATTACTTCATTGTTATTTACATATTTCCTTAGTGT
>NW_013855198.1:0-353 GCF_000517525.1 Limulus polyphemus
ATTTATATAGTATGTATTATACTTAACTTATTATATAGTATATATATATTAAACTGAACTTATTTATATAGTACATATTATACTTAACTTATTTGTATAGTACATATTATATATTATTTATATGGTATACATTATACTTAACTCACCTATATGGTATACACAGAGTGGTCACAATTAAATAGACACCACCTTTTCAGAAAAAAATGAAATTTTTCAGTCATATTCATATGAATTGATATATTTATAATTTAATTAATATCTAGTAGATCTTCCTTTCGCTTCGTGGAGTTCATTGATCCTTTGGAGCATCGTGAGAATCATCTCGTCAATTTTAGATTGTGGGATTTTCGCCC
>NW_013855199.1:0-354 GCF_000517525.1 Limulus polyphemus
GGCTACTCTTTTACCAACGAATAGTAGGATTGACTGTCACATTATAACGCTCCCACGGCTGAAAGGGCGAGCATATTTGGTTTGACGGGGATTCGAACCCGCGACCCGCAGATTATGAGTCGAGCGCCCTAACCACCTGGCTAACATACCGGGCCGGATATGAGAGACATACTAGTAGTCTTTGCGATATATATATATATATATATATATAATCAATTTTCGTGAACAATGAATATTATAACGTGAACCAGATTAAGAAAGTGAATTTTAATCAGTACCAATTTTTATTCAAGTTATTTACACAATATATTGTTACGTCTCCCTTTGTTAATTAACTTTCCGTAACTTCGTTCC
>NW_013855200.1:0-646 GCF_000517525.1 Limulus polyphemus
TCGGTACCTTCGTTTTATAGATAATGTTTACAAAAGTTTGCCATAGTCGGTACCTTCGTTTTATAGATAATGTTTACAAAAGTTTGCCATAGCCGGTACCTTCGTTTTGTAGATAATGTTTACGAAAGTTTGCCATAGCCGGTATATTCGTTTTATAGATAATGTTTACGAAAGTTTGCCATAACCGGTACCTTCGTTTTATAGATAATGTTTACAAAAGTTTGCCATAGCCGGTACCTTCGTTTTATAGATAATGTTTACAAAAGTTTGCCATAGCCGGTACCTTCGTTTTATAGATAATGTTTACGAAAGTTTGCCATAGCCGGTACCTTCGTTTTATAGATAATGTTTACGAAAGTTTGCCATAGCCGGTACCTTCGTTTTATAGATAATGTTTACAAAAGTTTGCCATAACCGGTACCTTCGTTTTATAGATAATGTTTACAAAAGTATGCCATAACCGGTACCTTCGTTTTATAGATAATGTTTACAAAAGTTTGCCATAGTCGGTACCTTCGTTTTATAGATAATATTTACAAAAGTTTGCCATAGTCGGTACCTTCGTTTTATAGATAATGTTTACAAACGTTTGCCATAGTCGGTACCTTCGTTTTATAGATAATGTTTACAAAAGTTTGCCATAGCC
>NW_013855201.1:0-370 GCF_000517525.1 Limulus polyphemus
ATAATAAAACTATTCACTAGATTAAAACAAAATATAATAAAATTATAAGCTAGACAAAAACAAAGAATAATAAAACTGATAATTAGACAAAAAATCTATGTTAATACTATTAACTAGAAAAAACTAAATATCATAAAACTATTGACTAGATTAAAACAAAATCCAATAAAACTATTTACTAGACAAAACAAAATATAATAAAATTATAAACTAGACAAAAACAAAATATAATAAAACTATTAACTAGACAAAAACAAAATATAATAAAACTATCAACTTGACAAAAACAAAATATAATAAAAGTATTGACTAGATTAAACATAAAATATTAACTAGTCCAAAAATATATAATAAAACTATAAACGAGACA
>NW_013855202.1:0-354 GCF_000517525.1 Limulus polyphemus
GCAGTCACATTATAACGCCCCCACGGCTGAAAGGGCGTGCATGTTTGGTGGGACGGGGATTCGAATCCGCGACCCTAACCACCTAGCCTACTGTTAGGGACAAGCAGAAGAAGTTCTCAGTCAGAGCTTTTGAAAATAAAAGTAGTTATTTTCATAATTTTGTTTTAAGCGGCTGTTAATAGCTACTTAAAGCGAGTTAGAGATATATTTTATATGTAAATGCTAAGACAATATGAAAAGCTTCATTATCGGATATGTCTGAGAATTTTATGTAAATGACGTAATCTAAATTTCGAATTGAAAAGTACGATCTTCTATATCCAATTAATTAGGGTTAATAAGTTTATTTGTTTG
>NW_013855203.1:0-355 GCF_000517525.1 Limulus polyphemus
TCTGTAACCAACCACATTATATCTAATGATCCTGAAAAGATTGACAGTCAACAGTAAAGGGAAACAGCCCCAATAGACATACCTTCTGTCTGTAACCAACCACATTATATCGAATGATCCTGAAAAGATTGACAGTCAACAGTAAAGGGAAACAGCCTCAATAGACATACCTTCTGTCTGTAACCAACCACATTATATCTAATGATCCTAAAAAGATTGACAGTCGGCAGTAATGGGAAACAGCCTCAATAGACATACCTTCTGTCTGTAACCAACCACATTATATCTAATGATCCTGAAAAGATTGACAGTCGGCAGTAATGGGAAACAGCCTCAATAGACATACCTTCTGTCT
>NW_013855204.1:0-353 GCF_000517525.1 Limulus polyphemus
AGTAACTCTAGTTACCGAATTTATAACCAACATACTCATCTTTATCCTTACTTGGTACAATACTTCATGAACACCTAGGTGTAACTCTAGTTTCCGAATTTATAACCACCATACTCATCTTTAGTCTTACTTGGTACAATTACTCCATAAACACCTAGGTGTAACTCTAGTTACAGAATTTATAACCACCATTCTCATTTTAGCCTTACTTGGTACAGCTACTCCATAACTATCTAGATGTAACTATAGTTACCGAATTTATATCCAACATACTCATCTTTAGCCTTACTTGGTACAACTACTCCATGAACATCTAGGTGTAACTATAATTACCGAATTTATAAACACCATAC
>NW_013855205.1:0-354 GCF_000517525.1 Limulus polyphemus
CGTTTCCAAGTATGAGCTCATATCCAACTCCCGTTGTCATCATTACCAGTCTTATCAGTAAAGTTTCCAGGTATGAGCTCATACCCAATATCCGTTGTCATCATTACCAGTCTCATCAGTAAAGTTTCTAAGTATGAGCTCATATCCAACTCCCGTTGTCATCATTACCCGTTTCTTCAGTAAAGTTTCCAGGTATGAGCTCATACCCAATATCCGTTGTCATCATTACCAGTCTCATCAGTAAAGTTTCCAATTATGAGCTCATATCCAACTCCCGTTGTCATCATTGCCAGTCTCATCAGTAAAGTTTCCAGGTATGAGCTCATATCCAACTCCCGTTGTCATCATTACCAG
>NW_013855206.1:0-354 GCF_000517525.1 Limulus polyphemus
ATATCGTTGACAATATGGATGTATTTATTACAGTGATTACATTGTTAGTGTATTTATTAACTAGTTGACAATATGGGTGTATTTATTACAATGATTACATTGTTATTGTATTTATTAAGTTGATAGAATTGGAGCGGTATTTATTATATAGATGGCATTGTAGGAGTATTTATTATATCGTTGACAATATGGATGTATTTATTACAGTGATTACATTGTTAGTGTATTTATTAACTAGTTGACAATATGGATGTATTTATTACAATGATTACATTGTTATTGTATTTATTAAGTTGATAGAATTGGAGCGGTATTTATTATATAGATGGCATTGTAGGAGTATTTATTATATCG
>NW_013855207.1:0-354 GCF_000517525.1 Limulus polyphemus
GACCGTCTTATATATAAAAGAATACCGAAATCTAGTAAACGCTCGAGCATTCAGGAAGGGACAGGATCCTTCTAGAAGTTCATGACGTGTTACTACAAAAAGTAGAAATTGAGACGAAACATGTTTCCAACCAGAAGTCATGTTTATTGGGTGGATGTTCGAACCAAATATTTAATGTTTTGTAATCCCAATGATTTGGTTTATTAGAGAGAGTACGGTCAGAATCTTCACGATTCATAAATTAATATATACGATAACCACAATACGTTTCCTGGTATTCCAACACGTTTCCTGGTGTTCCAATACATTTCCTGGTGTTCCAATACGTTTCCTGATGTTCCAATACGTTTCCTG
>NW_013855208.1:0-352 GCF_000517525.1 Limulus polyphemus
CACTCATGTAATACGTACACGTGCTGAATCCATTTTATAAATAAAGAGTTATATGCGTTTTATCCTTTTACCAAGCATGATTTCCTAGCGTTTTTATTAAAGAAAGGGGGCTCTTTACATACTGGGTGACAAAAATAAGCGCGTTGGTGAAAAGTTAGAAATTGTTAGTTGTGGAACACGCGTATTGTTTTTGGCGTTAACAGTGATCATGCAGCATCAAAATAGGCCCGGCATGTCCAGGTAGTTAGGGCGCTCGACTCGCAATCTGAGGCTCGCGGGTTCGAATCCCCGTCACACCAAACATGCTCACCCTTTCAGCCGTATGGGGCATTATAATATGACGGTCAATCCC
>NW_013855209.1:0-354 GCF_000517525.1 Limulus polyphemus
ATACTCATCCTTAGCCTTAATTGGTACAACTACTCCATGAACACTTAGGTGTAACTCTAGTTACCGAATTTATAACCACCATATTCATCTTTAGCCTTACTTGGTACAACTACTCCATGAATCCACAGGAGTAACTCTATTTACCAAATTTATAACCACAATACTCATCTTTAGCGTTATTTGGTACAACAACTCCACGAAAACGTAGGTGTAACTCTAGTTACCGAATGTGTAACCCCATACTCATCTTTAGCTTTACTTGGTACAACTACTCCATGATCACGTAGGTGTAACTCTAGTTAGAGAATTTATAACCACCATACTCATCCTTAGCCTAAATTGGTACAACTACTC
>NW_013855210.1:0-354 GCF_000517525.1 Limulus polyphemus
TAAGAAGTCAAGATTTACAAATACTGTGTACCGTCAATAAGCAGACACAAGATTTATCAATACCGTTTAATCTCAATAAGAAGACAATAGATTTAACAATACTATGTACTATCAAAAGAGAAGACAAGATTTAACGATACTTTGTACTGTCAATAAAAAGAAAAAATATTTAACAATACTGTGTCCTGTCAATAAGAAGATACAGGATTTATCAATACTGAGTACTGTCAATAAGAAGACACAAGATTTAACGATACTGTGTACTGTCAATAAGAAGACAAAAAATTTAACAATACTATGTAATGTCAATAAGAAGACACAAGATTTAATAATACTGAGTTCTTTCAATAAGAA
>NW_013855211.1:0-353 GCF_000517525.1 Limulus polyphemus
TAAATTGTTTTGATTTTGGCAAAAGACCAAAAAATTAACCTCTCTTAACACTTTGAATTTGCTAGATGTGAGGGGCCTAAAAATGAATGTTGCATTCTTCTCACAACATTCCTTCATTGGTACCATCTGAAGGGCCTATCTTTCAGTTTAATTTGATATCAACTATTGTTTTATATCTTCACTTTTGAGGAAACTGCAACATATCTTTTTTATACCCCTCGACGTGGATTCCTGTACATGGTGAGGGGGACCTCCCAGAGAAGGTTCTGTATTTTCAGTTACTTTCTCTGGGATCTAAACATCCACCCACGTGTTTGCCGTGCATGGCGACCTGTGAAGGGGAGGAGAGGATC
>NW_013855212.1:0-353 GCF_000517525.1 Limulus polyphemus
CACTTTCCCATCTCCGGACAAGAATACCATTTTCAAGCTTCACTAGTCCCATTGTGCCCAATAGTGCTTTGTCACTGGGCTTAGACTAGAAACCTTCTCCCAAGCAGGGCGTGAAACACTTGTTTTTAGGAAATCAATTATAGGCTTCAAATCTTGGTCTTTCTCCTGTTCTGCTTTAATACCTATATTTGGTTCCACTTCATCATCATCAACTCTTTCAGTAGGCTTCACTTCAGCTTGATGACACCTAATTAGTTCAACCTCTCTCTTAACAGTTACCAGAACTTGGCCTTTGTTGTTTCCAAACGTCATTTTATCAAAATCAAATACAAACTTCCTCGGTAGTAGATAGT
>NW_013855213.1:0-354 GCF_000517525.1 Limulus polyphemus
ACCGTGGGAAAGCCCATATGACATAGTGGATCATCTCTCAGACGTGATTTTCCGAATAAAATGTGGTCGGCGATGTAAGCCAAAGGTGGTGCATGCCAACAGGCTTTGGCATTATCACGGTCCAGGACATTTCAGTTGGTACGAAGTTAACAATGGAACAAATGACGCTGCTGAAAATGTGTCACCTGAAAAAGCCACTTTCGAAAAAGAAACTCTATCCGGTTTTGAGAAGGGAAATAGTGAAGATCTTTGTGAAGTTACTACCACTGATGTAATTGTTACCGATAATAGGTAATTTCCTGATGGAGCAGATGAACCCCATGTGAAACAGAAGCCAATGAGACGGAGACCAGT
>NW_013855214.1:0-355 GCF_000517525.1 Limulus polyphemus
GTATCACGCGTCATTTTGTCTACAGACAGCTAGTGTAAAATACAGTAGAGAGTACTAAGTGTCACGCGTCATTTTGTCTACAGAGAACTGTGTAAAAATATAGTAGAGTGTACTAAGTATCACGCGTCATTTTGTCTACAGAGAGCCGTGTAAAATACAGTAGAGTGTACTAAGTATCACGCGTCATTTTGTCTACAGACAGCTGTGTAAAAATATAGTAGGGGTACTAAGTATCACGCGTCATTTTGTCTACAGAAAGCCGTGTAAAAATACAGTAGAGAGTACTAAGTGTCACGCGTCATTTTGTCTACAGAGAACTGTGTAAAAATATAGTAGAGTGTACTAAGTATCACGC
>NW_013855215.1:0-354 GCF_000517525.1 Limulus polyphemus
CATCAAGTAGTACCTATAACAATGGCCAATTTCTCTAAATGTGAGCAGACACTTAAGGAAGGGCATTGTTGGGTGTGTGCCAGGAGGTAGAGCCAGTCAATGTTAAAGCAAGAAATACAACTATAAAGAAAGGACATACACTTCCAGAACATTTAACTGACCTCTATAAGAAGAGCATAATCCATTTGTCATCATCACAGGCTCTTCAGGTTAGAGAACTTTTGTCGAATTATGCAGACATCTTTTCGAAAGGAGATCATGACCTTGGCTGCACAGACCTTGTGGAGCACAGAATAAACACATGCAATCACCGTCCAATAACGATCCCTCCAAGAAGAATAGCTCTGGCAAAGT
>NW_013855216.1:0-377 GCF_000517525.1 Limulus polyphemus
TTGGTCCTCATTACTACGGTTTAACAATACAAATAATTTATATCCTTTATTCCCTTGGTCCTCATTACTACGGTTTAACAATTCCAATAATTCATATCCTTTATTCCCTTGATGATCATTACTACGGTTTACCAATACAAATATCTTGTATCCTTTATTCCGTTGGTCCTCATTACTACGGTTTAACAATACAAATAATTTATATCCTTTATTCCCTTGGTTCTCATTACTACGGTTTACCAATAGAAATATATTATATCCTTTATTCCCGTGGTCCTCATTGCGACGGTTTAACAATACAAATAACTTATATATTTTATTACATTCGTCCTCATTACTACGGTTTACCAATAGAAATATATTATATCCTTTATTCC
>NW_013855217.1:0-353 GCF_000517525.1 Limulus polyphemus
ATTTAGCTATATGCCCAACTTGGTAACACATCAAGAATTTTGATGGAGGTTTGTAATTTCTCTCCTTATTTACAACACCACTCAGGGTGTGCTGATCCAGTTATATGAAGAGGAAGAACTGGCAGTTATTTAGATTTAAAAATAATTGTTTCCGAAGGAAATAATTATCAATCTAGGGTGTTCGAAGATTAAACAATCCTCCTTCACCCTGCTCGTGGTAATAGATTACATTTTTGTCTAGTGGTCACCGGAGTAATGAGCCGAGTGGGCGAATGGTCAATTGATCAATTAATCAATCAGTTAATTGATTAATTAATCAATTTAAAAAAAAATTACATACATATATATATATA
>NW_013855218.1:0-352 GCF_000517525.1 Limulus polyphemus
TATATAACTTTTAAATTCTTAATTCTATAAGGCAATATGTAAAAAAATCCTGAATTTCCCTTAGTATGACCCACATGACACTTTTTTTCTTTAGTATGTCACCTTCTCTATTTTATCCACCACTCCTCAAAAAAGTAAGAAATTAAACATAAATTACTCTCTTATAAAATTGTTATTGCTCAGACAAACCATAATTCTTATAGACTTCAATTCTGTTTGGTTACAGAGCTATTGATTTGAAAATCAGACCCCTCCTGCCACGCCTACCTGTCACATCTTCTCTTTCAGAATTTGTTAATAGTTCTCTCTTATGTTTAATTATACATTATCTACACCCAATAGAAAGTCAAGG
>NW_013855219.1:0-351 GCF_000517525.1 Limulus polyphemus
ATTGATGTTTATTTAGATACTTATTTTATGCATAAACACAAATAAACTGACAACAACAACAAATAATAATAATAATATTTATCATTAAACTGTCATTACCCACGTAGGGCATGATGTACGAGAAGTTATCTTTCTCTGTAGATCAGAATTGCATCAACTACACATGAAACATTCAACTATTGCCCATTAACTACGTGTATGTAATATGTCATGCACTTTGAACTAGTGTACGAGTGGTTTTAATATAATTAACTATTTTGTATTTTTTCAGATATTGAGACTAGCTTTCAATATTGTAGGTGCCCGGCATGGCCAGGTGGTTAGGGCACGCCGACTCGCAATCCGGAGGTC
>NW_013855220.1:0-353 GCF_000517525.1 Limulus polyphemus
GTGGAGAAGAAGAACACTTTTTTCAATTGACGAGTGAAGGGCATTTCTGATGAAGGGCTTGATTTAAATGTTCCAGTTGCTGACTATAGATCTCTGCATTAACAGTTCGCTGTGGATTGAGGAGTTCAAAATGAGTTACTCCTTTGATGTCCCACCAAATGCAAAGCATCACTTTCTATGGATGGAGTCCAGGTTTTTGAGGTCGGAACTGGTTTTTGTCTAGGACTGAGCTATTGTTTTTGGCATTTAATATTCGCATTGAGAATACATTTTTCATCACTGGTGACAATTCTGTCCAAAAATGGTTCATGCACATTATGCACCAGAAGATACGAAGCAACGTTCACACGTTG
>NW_013855221.1:0-354 GCF_000517525.1 Limulus polyphemus
TAGGTGTAACTCTAGTTACCGAATTTTATACCCCATACTCATCTTTAGCCTTACTTGGCACAACTACTCCATGAACACCTAGGTGTAACTTTAGTTACCGAATTTATAACCACCATACTCATCGTTAGCGTTATTTGGTACAACAACTCCATAAACACCTAGGTGTAACTTTAGTTACCGAATTTATAACCACCATACTCATCTTTAGACTTACTTGGTACAACTACTCCATGAACACTTAGGTGTAACTCTAGTTACCGAATTTATGACCACCATACTCGTTTTTAGCGTTATTTAGTACAACAACTCCACGAACAAATAGGTGTAACTCTAGTTATCGAATTTATAACCAAC
>NW_013855222.1:0-355 GCF_000517525.1 Limulus polyphemus
ATAGATATCTTCAAGAAAAGAAGAGAAACATAAATTAGATGTCCTCGATAGAAGAAAAAAAACAGCAAGGTAGATATATTCAACAACATATGAGAAACAGCAACGAAAGAAAAGAAACAACAAAATATATATCCTCAACAAAAGAAGAGAAACAACAAGATAGATATCTTCAAGAAAAGAAGAGAAACAACAAGATAGATATACACAGCAAAAAAAAAGAAACGACAAGATAGATATCCTGAACAAGAGAAGAGAAACAGCAAAATACATATCCTCAACAAAATAAGAGAACAGCAAGATATCTATCCTCAAGAAAAGAAGAGAAGCAACAAGATAGATATCCTCAACAAAAGAA
>NW_013855223.1:0-350 GCF_000517525.1 Limulus polyphemus
CCTTTCCGATAACACTTCCACAAACTCTGACATATTCACAGGCAACTGTTCATAAGGTGGGCATCCCTTATGCTTGGGTCCCCTTTTAGCACTACATGTACTGTATGTCCGGCACCATTCTTCCACATCTCGCCTCATACCTATCCAATAAAATCTTTGTCGTAGATGACTCAATGTCTTCCTAATTCCGAGATGTCCTCCTCTTAAGCTATCATGGGATTGACGCAGCACAACTTCCCGTAACTTCCTCGGTATAACTGTTTGCCAAGTCGTCACTTTCCCATCTGTAGTTTCCCATCTCCGACAAGAATACCATTTTCAGGCTTCAACTGGTCCCTATTGTGCCCAAT
>NW_013855224.1:0-353 GCF_000517525.1 Limulus polyphemus
GAACGGAGACGTAACAATATGTTCGTCTGGTGTAGTTGAGGAAGATATTTATGTCTGTGCTTCCAGCAGAGAGCAGTTGCTTCATCATTGATAAGAGTAACATTTGTAATAATCTTAGAAAGATTAGACATTAATGTATAATACTATACACCTGGAAAAAAGTTAAGCACCCCCGTGTTTTTTTCAAATGATTCAGATTCGACGTTCTTGTGACTGATTATAAATTACCATTCAATCTAAACGTGTTTATCAAATGAAATTATGCATTATTGGGCACAAGAAAACACGATTATCACCGTAAAATAACAATTTTTAATTTACATATCATGACATCAAAATATGGACTAGTTTTC
>NW_013855225.1:0-637 GCF_000517525.1 Limulus polyphemus
CATGCAACTCTTCGTAAGGTGGGCATCCTGTTATCAGATCCACTGGCAACCGAACTTCCCGACCAAACATCAGCTTTGCTGGAGTGTATCCAGTGGCTTCATGCTCTGCTGTTCTATAGGCCATCAAGAGTGGAGGGAGTAAGTCATTCCAGTCATCTTGCCAACTATTACAAAACTTTGCCAATTCCTGTCCCAGTGCCCATTTGTACTTTTCTACCATCTCATCAGACTGTGGGTGAAGTGGCGTTGTTCTGGTCTTTCGTATGCCAAACAACTTGCAGCATTCATCTTGATCTGAATGCTGTTTGCATGGCATACGAAACCCGAAGAAGAAATCACTAATATCCGAAACTATAGATGTAGCTTCCTGATTTGGTATTGCATATGCCTCAGGTCACTTGGTGAAATAATCCATCACCACACGAATGTACCTGTTTACAGCACGAGTTTGAGGCAAAGAACCAGCAATATCAACAGCTACTCTTTCCATTGGTGCGCCAACTTGATATAACTTCATTGGAGCACGTCCCTTATGCTTGGGCCCCTTTTAGCACAACATTTACTGCATGTCCTGCACCATTCTTCCACATCTTGCCTCATACCTATCCAGTAAAATCTTTGTCGTAGGTGACTCAAT
>NW_013855226.1:0-355 GCF_000517525.1 Limulus polyphemus
ATAACCACCATACTCATCTGTAGCCTTACTTGGTACAACTACTCCATAAACACCTAGATGTAAGTCTAGTTACATAATTTATAACCACCATACTCATCTTTAGCCTTACTTGGTGCAACTACTCCATGAACACCTAGGTGTAACTCTAGTTACAGTATTTATAACCACCATACTCATCTGTAGCCTTACTTGGTACAACTACTCCATAAACACCTAAGTGTAACTCTAGTTACCGAATTAATAACCCTATAATAATCTGTAGCGTTATTTGGTACAACAACTCCACGAATACCTAGGTGTAACTCTAGTTACCGAATTTATAACAACCATATTCATCTTTAGCCTTACTTGGTAC
>NW_013855227.1:0-353 GCF_000517525.1 Limulus polyphemus
TACACAGTATCGTTAAAACGTGTGTCTTCTTATTGACAGTACACAGTATCGTTAAATCTTGTGTCTTCTTATTGACAGTACACAGTATCGTTGAATCTTGTGTCTTTTATTGACAGTACACAGTATCGTTAAATCTTGTGTCTTCTTATTGACAGTACACAGTATCGTTAAATCTTGTGTCTTCTTATTGACAGTACACAATGTTGTTAAATCTTGTGTCTTCTTATTGAAATTACACATTATCGTTAAATCTTGTGTCTTCTTATTGACAGTACACAGTATCGTTAAATCTTGTGTCTTCTTATTGAATGTACACAGTATCGTAAAATATTGTGTCTTCTTATTGACAGTAC
>NW_013855228.1:0-354 GCF_000517525.1 Limulus polyphemus
GGTACAAATCACACAAGTTTTTCATTCTAAATACTGAATCATATTATTATTATTATGAACTCAATATAAAATTATGCTAAATTATTGAGCTTAAAACTACAAATTTAAATTCAAAAGAATATAAAAAATCACAAACTCTTTCAGTTCAAAGTCCTAATTCTAATTCATGTAAAGACTTTGCACTCGCCACTTGGTAACTCTTAACCCTAACAATCGTGGATCAACTTCTTTCCTAAAAAATATATCTATCTTGAGTTAATTTTTCAATATAATGATTAATATAAACAGATATATCATGCAGCATGACTTAGGCTACTATATAAGAAAAATAAAAGTCACGTATATCCAATGCAG
>NW_013855229.1:0-354 GCF_000517525.1 Limulus polyphemus
ATCTTTAAAGATACTTCTACTAAATAAACTGCTTGAAGATATTCTAAAAGCAAGATTCTTGTAAATAAACTTCTTGAAAATATTTTAAAAGCAAGATTCTTGTAAATAAACTTCCTGAAAATATTTTAAAAGCAAGACTATTATTGAATAAACGTCTCAAGGATATTCTAAAAGTAAAACTTCTACTCAATAAACTTCTTGAAGATATTCTAAAAGCAAGATTCTTGTAAATAAACTTCTTGAAAATATTTTAAAAGCAAAACTACTATTGAATAAACGTCTCAAGGATATTCTAAAAGTAAAACTTCTACTGAATAAACTTCTTGAGGATATTTTAAGATCAAGAGTTCTTTC
>NW_013855230.1:0-354 GCF_000517525.1 Limulus polyphemus
GCCTCACTCAGTCAAGTCAATTAGTAATAACCAGTAGTGTGTCACTTGGACACGCCCAGACTCACTCATTCAAGTCAACTAGTACTAACCACTAGTGTGTTCACTTGGACACGCCCAGCCTCACTTATTCAAGTCAACTAGTGCTAACCAGTAGTGTGTTCACTTGGACACACCCAGACTCACTCAGTAAGGTCAACTAGTATTAACCACTAGTGTGTTCACTTGGGCACGCCCAGTCTCACTCAGTAAGGTCAACTAGTAATAACCACTAGTGTGTTCACTTGGACACGCCCAGCCTCACTTATTCAAGTCAACTAGTGCTAACCAGTAGTGTGTTCACTTGGACACACCCAG
>NW_013855231.1:0-354 GCF_000517525.1 Limulus polyphemus
CTTGAAATCAGTAATGTATCCTGTAGTGAGTAGGAGTTTTAAATCAGTAATGTATCCTGTAGAGAGTAGGAGCTTGAAATCAGTAATGTATCCTGTAGAAAGTACGAGTTTTAAATCAGTAATGTATCCTGAAGAGAGTGGGAGCTTGAAATCAGTAATGTATCCTGTAGAGAGTAGGAGCTTGAAATCAGTAATGTATCCTGTAGAGAGTAGGAGCTTGAAATCAGTAATGTATCCTGTAGAGAGTTGGAGCTTGAAATCAGTAATGTATCCTGTAGAGAGTAGGAGTTTTAAATCAGTAATGTATCCTGTAGAAAGTAGGAGTTTTAAATCAGTAATATATTCTGTAGAGAG
>NW_013855232.1:0-354 GCF_000517525.1 Limulus polyphemus
CATCTTTAGTATATAAGCCTGGCAAAGAAAGCCTGCGGGAATGAATAAAAAGAGTTCCGGGTAATTTACGATTCTGTTTCGAGCTAGTGTGTGAAGTTATCGAGACTGTGAATCGTTGTGATTTATAGCATGTATTATAAAAGTAGTTTAGTTGAAAGTGACGAGGAACATACCGACTGTGGAATTACTGTGTACTACAATTTGTATCGAGAAAGAATAAACTGGTTTAATCAAAAAAGGACTTGTATCGCTGAAGTTCCTCGAAAAGAATTTCTACCGGAAATTAACGAACAAGCAGATACATAACAGTAGCCTTCAAAAATTGAGTCTTGATACTCTGGTCCTATACTGTAT
>NW_013855233.1:0-419 GCF_000517525.1 Limulus polyphemus
TCTTTTGGTAATACTGCCGAGACGTACAGGGAAGTGTCATTCAAACGTAAGTAGGTCCATGAACGTTCTGAGGTTTGTCTTTTGGTAATACTGCCGAGACGTACAGGGAAGTGTCATTCAAACATCTTTAATAATGGTTTAAAAGTATGAATTATATAAACAAAGTTTTATAGTAAAGGTAGACTATTTAGATAGTAAACCACGTGTGAGGTAAATTATAATTATTTGTTGTCTAACTTTAATCGTCTTATGTCGTACACAGTAAACAGTTGTATGATGTATATAGTAAACAGTTGTATGATGTATATAGTAAACAGTTGTATGATGTACAAAGTAAACAGTTGTATGATGTATATAGTAAACAGTTGTATGATGTATATAGTAAACAGTTGTATGATGTATATAGTAAACAGTTGTTT
>NW_013855234.1:0-355 GCF_000517525.1 Limulus polyphemus
AGCTTCTCACTGTTTGTGTGTATAAACTAGGCAAAGCTAGTTTCCACATTTAGCTTCCTACTGTTTGTGTGTATAAACAAGGCAAAGCTAGTTTCCACATTTAGCTTCCCACTGTTTGTGTGTATAAACTAGGCAAAGCTAGTTCCATATTTAGCTTCCCACTGTTTGTGTGTATAAACTAGGCAAAGCTAGTTCCATATTTAGCTTCCCACTGTTTTTGTGTATAAACTAGGCAAAGCTAGTTCCATATTTAGCTTCTCACTGTTTGTGTGTATAAACAAGGCAAAGCTAGTTTCCATATTTAGCTTCCCACTGTTTGTGTGTATAAACTAGGCAAAGCTAGTTCCATATTTAG
>NW_013855235.1:0-1005 GCF_000517525.1 Limulus polyphemus
GAATGTCAAAATATCGAGTGTAAGAATTACTAAAAAGACAGTTATCCAAGTTAACAAAATCTAGTGAAAGAAAGACTATAAAAACCATTATGAATGTCAAAATATCTAGTGTAAGAATTACTAAAAAGACAGTTATCAATGTCTTAAATATATAATCTAAGAAGGAGAAAAAGACCATTATGAATGTCAAAAAATCTAGTGTAAGAATTATTAAAATTATCGTTATCAAAGTTAATAAAATCTAGTGGTAAAAAGACTAAAATGACAGTTATCCAACTCAACAAAATCTAGTGAAAGAAAGACTAAAAATACCATTATGGATGTCAAATATTCTAGTGTAAGAATTACTATAAAGACACATATCAAAGTCGACAAAATCTAGTGGCAGATAGATAAAAAGACTGTTATCAAATTCAAAAACATCTAGTGAAAGAAAGACTAAAAAAAGAGTTTCAAAGTCGCAAATATATAATGTAAGAAGTACAAAAAGACCATTATGAATGTCAAAAAAATCTAGTGTAAGAATTATTAAAATGATCGTTATCAAAGTTTACAAAATATAGTGGAAGAAGGACTAAAAAAGACAGTTATCCAAGTCAACAAAATCTAGTGAAAGAAAGACTATAAAGAACATTATGAATGTCAAAATATCTAGTGTAAGAATTACTAAAATACTGTTATCAAAGTTAACAAAATCTAGTGGAAGAAGGACTAAAAAGACAGTTATCCAAGTTAACAAATTCTAGTGAAAGAAAGACTATAAAGAACGTTATGAATGTCAAAATATCTAGTTTAGGAATTACTAAAAATACCGTTATCAAAGTCGTGAATATATATTGTAAGAAAGACTAAAAGACCATTATGAATGTCAAAAAATATAGTGTAATAAGGACTAAAAAATCCATTATGAATGTCAAAAAATATAGTGTAAGAATTATTAAAATGATCGTTATCAAAGTTAACAAAATCCTTTTTAGTCCTTCTTCCACTAAACCATTATGAATA
>NW_013855236.1:0-356 GCF_000517525.1 Limulus polyphemus
GGACATGGCCAGATGGACTGCAACACCATGGTGTGTCATCAAAATCACTTTAATATGATCTATTCAAGTGTATATAATGTTAACTTTCAGTACAATGACAACAGCTACACAAGGGCTATCTGCGCTAGCCGTCACTAATTTAGCAGTGTAAGACTAGAGGGAAGGCAGCTTGTAATCACCACCCACCACCAACTCTTGAGATTGACCGTCACATTATAATGCCCCCCACGGCTGAAAGGGCGAGCATGTTTGGTGTGACGGGGAATCGAACCCACTGATTGCGAGTCGAGCACCCTAACCACCTGGCCATGCAGGGCCAAGTGCAATCATCTTGACAACCAGGAGACAAAGAAAAA
>NW_013855237.1:0-354 GCF_000517525.1 Limulus polyphemus
CAACATAAATGCATATTATATTCAAGACAAGTGTGGTTTCGGTTGCGTGCTGGTTTTCAGAGGTTAGGTATGAGGAACATGTTATTCTACTCATCAGATTGTTGTATGTGATACAACTATTAATTTCACTCTTTCATAACTCATGCAGAAACGTAATATACATATTGTAACTCTTTTATATCAGTAAAGGTTACATATGGCTATGGCAAGAAGATTGTATCAAGCTTGTCTTGTGTCTCAAAAGGCAACACAGAAACTTATACAAATTGGTATGAGTTAAGTTTGTTTAGGTTTATTTTCCACTGTATATGATACTTGTAATAGTCAGTGACGAACGTTGCTTTGAGTTATGGG
>NW_013855238.1:0-354 GCF_000517525.1 Limulus polyphemus
AAGCTACAACCAATCAAATTCATTGATATGTTATATAACTAACGTATGAAGCAGCTACAACCAATCAAATTCATTGGTATGTTAATTAACGAACGTATGAAGCAGCTACAACCAATCAAATTCATTGATATGTTAATTAACGAACGTATGAAGCAGCTACAACCAATCAAATTCATTGATATATTAATTAACGAACGTATGAAGCAGCTACAACCAATCAAATTCATTGATATGTTAATTAACGAACGTATGAAGCAGCTACAACCAATCAAATTCATGGATATGTTTATATAACTATGAAGTCGCCATGACCACAGTCCACTGATGTGTTTATATAAAAATGAATTCACCGTG
>NW_013855239.1:0-354 GCF_000517525.1 Limulus polyphemus
ATGACTTGTTATGATAGTACACAGTATCGTTAAATCTTTTGTTTTCTAATTGACAGTACACAGTATTGATAAATTCTTTATCTTCTTATTGACAGGACACAGTATTGTTAGATTATGTCTTCTTATTGACAGTACACAGTATTGATAAATCCAGTATCTTCTTATTGACAGGACACAGTATTGATAAATCCTGTATCTTCTTATTTACAGGACACAGTATTGTTAAATCTTGTGGCTTGTTATTGATAGTACACAATATCGTTAAATCTTGTGTCTTCTTATTGACAGTACACTGTATTGATAAATCCTATATCTTATTATTGACAGAATACAATATTGTTAAATTTTGTGTCT
>NW_013855240.1:0-350 GCF_000517525.1 Limulus polyphemus
ATTTTAAAATGTTTATATTAATCTTATCACTACTGATGGGTCTTTAGGGACAAGATTTTAAAATGTTTATATTAATGTTATCACTACTGGTGGTCTTTAGGGACAGGATTTAATAATGTTTATATTAATATTATCACTACTGGTGGGTCTTTAGGGACAGGATTTAGCAGTGTGTATATTAATCTTATCACTACTGGTGGGTCTTTAGGGACAGGATTTAACAATGTCTATATTAATCTTATCACTACTGGTGGCTCTTTAGGGACAGGATTTAACAATGTTTATATTAATCTTATCACTACTGGTGAGTCTTTAGGGACAAGATTTTAAAATGTTGATATTAATCTTAT
>NW_013855241.1:0-353 GCF_000517525.1 Limulus polyphemus
CCCCCCAAACCATCACGCTGAAACCACCATGCTTCACAGTTGGCTGCAATCTGTTAAGCCAAAACTCTTGGTGAGGCATTCTCCAGACCCATATCCTTCCACTGTCCGAAAATTTAGCGAATCTTGATTCGTCTGAGAACAATACGGTCTTCCAAAAGTCCAGAAGCTTGGTCATCATATCACTTGCCCACTTCTTTCGTCTGACTATGTTTGGCAGGTCTTAATAAGGGCTTCCGTCTAGCAGCTCTGCAACGATAACCCAATCTGTGGAGAATCCGTTGAACAGTATTTCGGGCTCATCCCATCAACTTTTGGCCACTTCTGCAGTCGTTAATCTGGGATCCATTTCGATG
>NW_013855242.1:0-353 GCF_000517525.1 Limulus polyphemus
ATCGGTCGCGAGTTCCAATCCCCGTCACAAAATACTTAGGCCGGCATGGCCTGGTGGTTAGGGGGCACTCGACTCTCAACCTATCGGTCGCGAGTTCCAATCCCCGTCACAAAATACTTAGACCAGCATGGCCTGGTGGTTAGGAGGCACTCGACTCTCAACCTATCGGTCGCGAGTTCCAATCCCCGTCACAAAATACTTAGGCCGGCATGGCCTGGTGGTTAGGGGGCACTCGACTCTCAACCTATCGGTCGGCGAGTTCCAATCCCCGTCACAAATACTTAGCCGGCATGGCCTGGTGGTTAGGGGGTACTCGACTCTCAACCTATCGGTGGCGAGTTCCAATCCCCGTC
>NW_013855243.1:0-474 GCF_000517525.1 Limulus polyphemus
GGGGTCTTTAATGGTCTTAACCAGCGTAGTGCAGTATGGTCTGTCCTGATGTCAGACCTGGCTCCATATAGGTAAGGATGAAAATATGTCAGACACTTTACTATAGCAAGGAGTTCCATCTGTGTTACACAGTAGTTTCTCTCTGGTCGACTCAGGACCCTATTGAAGTAGACCACCACATGTTCGTTTTCGCCCACTATCTGAGACAACACTTCTCCAATTCCGACATTACTAGCATCACAATCCAGTATGTACGGCAGTGAGGGATCTGGAAGCTTTAAAAATGGAGCAGAGGCCAATTCTTCTTTCAATGTCCTGAAATTATGCTGGCAACACTCTGACCATTCGAACTTCTGGCCCTATTTTTTTTAATCATGTAGTGGAGCAGCTATAGTTGCAAAGTCCTTCACACACTTCCGGTAATAGGTTCAGAGTCCTAAGAAACTCCTTAACTCTCACACATTGTTGGCCAAT
>NW_013855244.1:0-645 GCF_000517525.1 Limulus polyphemus
AAGAAATCTATAACAGAGCAAAATCAAAAAGCTTCACTGCAGTACACATACTCTTTCAGAAAGCCAATAAAGTAGTAACAAAATGGACCACAAAAGTCGCAAGAATGATAACATGAACTTAGAGTTTTGCATGTAAATACGCAAGTACGCAACGAACGTTCATAAAAATATTCGAGAAGATTCGTCCAAATGGAACGAATAACTGGTACAAAACGCAAAACCTTCCATAACTCCCTCAAAACGAATAGTAGAATGGTATGCAGAGTTTCACACTCTATCGTTGCGCAGTTATACCTACATACGAAATTTGGTTAAGAACAATCAATTCAGGACCCTCTGGTAACAAGAAATGGAGAAACAATCGGTAACAAAAAGCTTCAGTGCAGTACACATACGATTTCAAGAAGCCATAAAAAGTGTAACATTAAACGACCACAAAAATCGTAAAACTAAAACTAATAATCTAGAATTTTGTAAGTAAACGCGCAAAATTGCAGCGAACCTTAATAAAAAAATTCAAAAAGATTCATCTAAATGGGACTAAGTACTGGTACAAAAAGCAAAACCTTCAATAACTCCCTTAAAACGCATCGTAGGAAGGTGAAACTTCGCAATGATACTGTGGAACGAACTAGTGAATATACG
>NW_013855245.1:0-1127 GCF_000517525.1 Limulus polyphemus
ACCTGAGTTCTAGTAGACCGACCTACCAGTGTTCTATAGTTATGCCTGTCGTCCGCTGACAACTGTCCAAGTATTTCCAGTGGTTGTCCCTTCAAGCTTTCTGCTCATCTGTCAATCCGTTCATCTCTGCCAGTAACTCAAACTGTGCTCAATATGCTTCCCACGGTGCTTTCCCATTGTATTCCTTTTGCTTCTTCGTACTGGATCACTCCTAGTACTGACATTCATATCTGGGATGTGACTGCTAACGGGACTGAATATGTCTGCATTACCAGCCCCAGACCCTGCAGCTAAACCCTAAAGTCGATGGTTAAGGTATCCTCATTGTGTAACAAACAATAAATCGTTCTTTAACGTATCTAGTTCGCTTTTAAATTTACTAATGTTCTCCAATTGTACTTCTTGCCACTGCTGTTGACTTTCCTGTAGTTGCTGCTTTCCTTCCCGCAACTGTTGGAGACCTTCTTCCTGTTTCCTTTCTTGTTCCACTTGCCACTGCCGTAATTTTTCTTCTTGTTTATTTTATTTCTCCTCAAACAACTGCTGTAATTTCTATTCTTGTTTATTTTGTTGTTCGAGAAGGTTGTTGCAGGTTTTCTTGCAACTGTTGTTGTTTTTTTCTTGTTTCTTTTCTTTTTCCTCGAACAACTGCAACTAGATAAAGAATGTAATAACGCTATAAATTGTGTCTTGTGAAAGGTACGGGAATAATCATGATTTGAGCGTTTGTAACAGCTTTGAACCCGCCATACAAATACTGTTGTTTTAAATTGGTCATATAAAAAATGATCCGGTAATTTTTGATAGGAATGTAAAACTTTATATGTTTTCACAACGTATATATTTTTCATGATTTCAGCATGACTTAACACGTTTGCCACTAGAATCTGTTCAGCAAAATCTTCATTTTGCGAGTTTTTCTAGTATTCTATAATTGACTAGCTTTTCCGTTTTATTTCATATGATTAGAACTAATTTATAGTGTAAGTCGACGTTGCACGTGTTTTGCACGTGTTGTAAAAGAAAACAAGAAAAATGGTACCAGTAAACAAAAAATAGGAAAATTATTGTTAGCTGAAGCATGTGTCAATTAACAGTGGTAACAATTTTGTGTAGAAAAAATTGAC
>NW_013855246.1:0-404 GCF_000517525.1 Limulus polyphemus
TACACAAGATTTATAAATACTGTGTACTATCAATAAGAAAACACAAGATTCAACGATAATGTGTACTCTCAGTAAGAAAACACAAGATTTAACGATACTGTGTACTATCAATAAGAAGACACAAGATTTAACGATACTGTGCACTGTCAATAAGAAGACACAAGATTTAACGATACTGTGTCCTGTCAATAAGAAGACACAAGATTTAACGATACTGTGTACTTTCAACAAGAAGACACAAGATTCAACGATAATGTGTACTGTCAGTAAAAAAACACAAGATTTAACAATAATGTGTACTTTCAACAAGAAGACACAAGATTCGACGATAATGTGTACTGTCAGTAAAAAAAATTACTGTCAGTAAAAAAACACAAGATTTAACAATAATGTGTCCTGTCAAT
>NW_013855247.1:0-354 GCF_000517525.1 Limulus polyphemus
AGGTACATTATAAAACATACTACAATATACTGTATGATGTACCAGGTACATTATAAAACATACTACAATATCCTGTATGATGTACTAGGTACATTATAAAACATACTACAATATACTGTATGATGTACTAGGTACATTATAAAACATACTACAATATACTGTATGAGGTACCAGATATATTATAAACATACTACAACATACTGTATGATGTACTAGGTACATTATAAAACATACTACAATATCCTGTATGATGTACCAAATATATTATAAAACATACTACAATATACTGTATGATGTACCAGATACATTATAAAACATACTACAATATCCTGTATGATGTACCAGGTACATTAT
>NW_013855248.1:0-507 GCF_000517525.1 Limulus polyphemus
CGCAAAACTCCTTTTATAAATTGGCCTTTTACTGCAAAAACTCCTTTTTTATAAATTGGCCTTTTACTGCAAACACCTATAAAATTGGCCGTTTACTGCAAACACCTATATAAATTGGCCGTTTACTGCAAACACCTATATAAATTGGCCGTTTACTGCAAACACCTATAAAATTGGCCGTTTACTGCAAACACCTATAAAATTGGCCGTTTACTGCAAAACACCTATAAAATTGGCCTTTTACTGCAAACACCTATAAATTTGTCCTTTTACTGCAAATACCTATAAAATTCTTAGCGCGTGAGTAGTTCGAGATAATAAATATTATCATGTTCGAAAATTATTCGAAAAATACTGAAGATCAGAATAATATATTTAAAAAAAACAGATACGAAAAAAAACGAGATTGTTGACTGGAGAATTTCTGTACTTATATCATTGTACAGTTAACAAAAACAAAGTGATAATATTTTCGAACCAGTTTTCAGCTAATTTACTGTTTTGCCT
>NW_013855249.1:0-209 GCF_000517525.1 Limulus polyphemus
TTGGATGTCTCCTCCTATTGACTTCCTGGATCAAGTAGGCAACATACCTTCTATCTTTTGATATATAAGTACACTACCTGGATGTCTCCTAATATTGACTGCCTGGATCAAGTAGGTAACATACATTCTATCGTACTTACATACTAAGAACTTGATCCAGGAAGTCAATAGGAGAAGACATCCAGGTAGTAGGTAACATACATTCTATC
>NW_013855250.1:0-273 GCF_000517525.1 Limulus polyphemus
GTAGATATGTTGTAAATATATGAGTTAATAAACACATTGGCTGCAGACTATAGTCAACAGTGGGTCATACATAGAACGATACTAGCTATTGGGTCCTATTTAATCCAGTCGGTCGTTAAACAAACACATGTAGATATGTTGTAAATATATGAGTTAATTAACACATTGGCTACAGACTAAAGTCAACAGTGGGTCATAGAACGATACTAGCTATTGGGTCCTATTTAATCCGATCGGTGTTAAACAAACACATGTAGATATGTTGTAAATATA
>NW_013855251.1:0-221 GCF_000517525.1 Limulus polyphemus
ACACCATATTCATCTTTAGCCTTACTTGGTACAACTACTCCTCGAATACCTAGGTGTAACTCTAGTTACCGAATTTTATGGTGGTTATCTAAAGATGAAACCAAGTAAAGATGGAGTAGTTGTGAACACATAGGTGTAACTCTAGTTACCGAATTTATAACCACCATACTCATCGTTAGCGTTATTTGGTACAACAACTCCAAGAACACCTAGGTGTAACT
>NW_013855252.1:0-347 GCF_000517525.1 Limulus polyphemus
GTAACATTATCTGGTATGTTTCCTTTAAGGGCTTTTTGTATTACGGTCACTCTTGTTTTTTTTCTAGAATTATGGAAGTTATTTTTTCTTCCAAACACATCATGCATCTGACGATTATTAAAAGATCCGAAATTTTCGTGATTATTTAATCCAGAAAAACCACTTTTGCCATAATTGTCGAAATTGATTTGTCCCCTCCTATGTAATGGCACGAATGTATTTTCTGTAGGTTTTTTGGGGGATTTTTTACTATTTCTTGCATCATTATTTAGTTCTCTCTCGTTTACACCTACGACGACTTCAATTTTTATTGAAAATACATTTCCATCCTGTTCCTTTTTTTTCAT
>NW_013855253.1:0-354 GCF_000517525.1 Limulus polyphemus
ACTAACATACATACATACAGCAACAA
Organism: Limulus polyphemus; assembly: GCF_000517525.1. Classification (NCBI taxonomy): domain Eukaryota; kingdom Metazoa; phylum Arthropoda; class Merostomata; order Xiphosura; family Limulidae; genus Limulus; species Limulus polyphemus. Next base: position 27 of record NW_013855253.1, read on the forward strand.
CACCAAGTTGTATCCTAACAATATGTAATAATTAACATAGGGCAACAAAACCAAGATATAACCTAACAATATGTAATAACTAACATAGGGCAACAAAACCAAGATATAATCTAACAATATGTAATAATTAACATAGGGCAACAAAACCAAGATATAACCTAACAATATGTAATAACTAACATAGGGCAACAAAACCAAGATATAATCTAACAATATGTAATAACTAACATAGGGCAACAAAACCAAGTTGTAACCTAACAATATGTAATAACTAACATAGGGCAACAAAACCACGTTGTATCCTAACAATATGCAATAACTAACATGC
>NW_013855254.1:0-349 GCF_000517525.1 Limulus polyphemus
TTCTAGCTTCGTATTATCATTTTTTGCCAACTTTTTGTGGTCCTTTTTCTTCCTCCTTTATTGGCTTTCTGAAAGAGTATATGTACTGCAGTGAAGCTTCTTGATTCTTCTTTGTTGTCGATTACCTGCTACCACAGGTTACTAAATTGATGGATCTTACCAAATTCGGTATGTATATTAATTAGTTCGTTCCACAGTATCATGCGAAGTTTCACCTTCCTACTATTCCTATTAAAAGAGTTATGGAAAGTTTTGCGTTTTGTACCAGTACTTCGTCACATTTAGACGAATCTTCTTAAACTATTTTATTCAAGGTTCGTGGGAACTTTTCACATTTACTTACAAAATT
>NW_013855255.1:0-353 GCF_000517525.1 Limulus polyphemus
GACAGTAACCGTAATATTGTCTGTTTCTACCACTTTTAAAATTAACCTATATTAGATTTTTATTTTTCTGTTTCATGGCATACTACTATGAACACTATGATAGAGGTCCTTCCCAACATAACTTTTATATCAATAGAACTTTCACACACACAAATCTATACTATTATCCTGCTTGTTTGTATGTAAGACCGTTACGCTTTCTGACCGAGAGTCTGCTGCATAAGTATGCGTAGTTAGAATGTTTCCCCAAGAAAAACCGCGCATGTGCATTATTCCCTCGTCGACAAACAGTCTGCCTACGGCAGAGAGCTGCAAAGCTCGGTGATCAAGTCGCTACAATTGCTGTATGAAAT
>NW_013855256.1:0-354 GCF_000517525.1 Limulus polyphemus
ATTTCATATGTATTTCTAATACAATATTCCAGCCAGCCTTTTCTGATTTTGTTTCTATAAATTCTTTTAGAAGTGTAAAGGGGATTTGAATATTTAGAAAATGCCCGAGACTAGTTATCGTTATAAACAATTGTATGTTTAACGTGATAATCAACATTACCTTGATTTTGCAACATGGTGTGTTCTTTTTAGTTAATTAGCGTTTAAGAATGTTCTCAGCGTCTAAATCTTTGTTGGTGCATTTGGAATGTCGTTTTCAGAAATATGTATATCTATGTAATTTTTGAAGTGTTTATATCGTTTCCAGTTTGTTCACTTTGATTACCGTTGTGACATGTTTCTATTGATATTTAT
>NW_013855257.1:0-354 GCF_000517525.1 Limulus polyphemus
ACCACTGATGTGACTGTTACCGATGATAGGACATTTACTGATGAAGCAGATGAATCCCACATGAAGCAGAAGACAACGAGACGAAGACCAGTACGGAAGAATACACGTCCCGTAAAATTAAGAGACTTTGTTGAATTGTAATTTTGTGTTTGTAATTCTGTACAGTTAATTAAGTTATTGTTATTGGTTTATCATATGTGGTTATTGTTCGGGACGAACAATATTAAGGAGGGGGCAGTGTTGCGTCAGCGAGTCACGTGACCACTATGGCGCCCTCTAGTTTCTAGAACTATCTTGTTCTTTCAGGAATGCTCTAGTAGTTGCTGGATGTAGGGTAGGCTGGTATATAAAAGA
>NW_013855258.1:0-354 GCF_000517525.1 Limulus polyphemus
CTGTTTACATGATGTGTTTCTTTAAAAGTTGTATAACTTTAACCTTCAAAATATTCTTGTCTGTTTACATGATGTGTTTCTTTAAAAGTTGTATAACTTTAACGTTCTACATCCTCTTGTCTGTTTACATGATGCGTTTCTTTAAAAGTTGTATAACTTTAACGTTCTACATCTTCTTGTCTGTTTACATGATGTGTTTCTTTAAAAGTTGTATAACTTTAACGTTCTACATCTTCTTGTCTGTTTACATGATGCGTTTCTTTAAAAGTTGTATAACTTTAACGTTCTACATCCTCTTGTCTGTTTACATGATGTGTTTCTTTAAAAGTTGTATAACTTTAACGTTCTACATCT
>NW_013855259.1:0-353 GCF_000517525.1 Limulus polyphemus
TGCAGTTTAGGGTCCGCTAAAACTGTTATCAATGACCAATGTACAATGAATGTAGTTTGGGGTCCGTTAAAACTGTTATCAATAACCAATGTACAATGAATGCAGTTTGGGGTCAGTTAAAACTGTTATCGATGACCAATGTACAATGAATGTAGTTTGGGGTCCGTTAAAACTGTTATCAATGACCAATGTACAATGAATGTAGTTTGGGGTCCGTTAAAACTGTTATCGATGACTCGTGTACAATGAATGTAGTTTGGGGTCCGTTAAAACTGTTATCAATGACCAATGTACAATGAATGCAGTTTCGGGTCAGTTAAAACTGTTATCGATGACCAATGTACAATGAATGT
>NW_013855260.1:0-389 GCF_000517525.1 Limulus polyphemus
ATTACTTTGTGTGATATAAAGCTATAATACAATAAAGTGACAGTTTTCCGTTGTTTACTTTGTGTGATATAAAGCTATAATACAATAAAGTGCCAGTTTTCCGTTGTTTACTTTGTGTGTTATAAAGCTATAATACAATAAAGTGACAGTTTTCTGTTGTTTACTTTGTGTGTTATAAAGCTATAATACAATAAAGTGCCAGTTTTCCGTTGTTTACTTTGTGTGATATAAAGCTATAATACAATAAAGTGCCAGTTTTCTGTTGTTTACTTTGTGTGATATAAAGCTATAATACAATAAAGTGACAGTTTTCTGTTGTTTACTTTGTGTGTTATATAAAGCTATAATACAATAAAGTGCCAGTTTTCTGTTGTTTACTTTGTGTTATA
>NW_013855261.1:0-355 GCF_000517525.1 Limulus polyphemus
AAAATTTGAATATAAAAAAACAATAAAAAGGAGGACAAAGGAGACTGATTTTTTTAATTGTAAAAATGAGGTAGACAGAGGAAAACATTTTAATAAAGTTCAGGTAAATATTGAATTACAGATTATTTACTGAAGATTCTTCTAAAAAATAATATCATTCAAAAAAACAATAATAATGAAAAATATAAACAATTTTGTGAAGTCTAAAACTTATTCTACGCGTGTAGACGAGTTGGCCAATTAGATGATTCTGTTTCAACAAATATTTTATATATATTTTTCTAAAAATTCTTCGTTTTATGTATAAAAAAATTTTAACAAGAATTATACCGTATTAATGTAAAATGATTACTTT
>NW_013855262.1:0-438 GCF_000517525.1 Limulus polyphemus
TCCTACTTACCCGCCAGCATAAGAAGATGACGAAGAAGGAATTAGAAGAACTTTTCATGGTTATTGAAGAATTTAAGGGAAAATGTTTAGAAACAGACCCTGATGAAGATAGAAGCCGTCAAATTTGCAGAAAAATTGATGAGGCAATTTCTCAGTACCGCCAATTATCTGAAGAACAGAAGAATACGATGCGACAAGCCACTCTAAATAAGTTTTTCATAAACAAATCAGATCAATAAATTTTAATTCATTGCATTTTTTTCGTATTTTCTTATATACCTATACTTTGATTAAAAAATACGCAAAATAGAAATTAATTGTGAATGAGAATGAAAATTGGGGTACGAATTACATGCGGTTAATGTGTTCTTTAAAAGAGCCGCACTAATCGAATATAATAACTTATAGGAAATCACTAATCGAGGGATTCCTGTATTT
>NW_013855263.1:0-354 GCF_000517525.1 Limulus polyphemus
GTTAAGTCCAGCGCAGAAGTACCAAGGTTGGTACAGTCATCAGGATTCAAGGGCAGCTCTCAGAGAAGTTTGAAGGACTTTGCTGGGATTGTAACAAACCTGGGCACAAGAGAGCTCAATGCTGGCAACTTCAACACAGGAAAGATGCCACAGCAGGAAAGGCTGCTACCCAGAAAGGTTGTTGGAATTGTGGAGAGCAAGGACATATGAGGAGCCAGTATAAGAAAAATACTACCAATAAGTCAGCTTCAGGAAACCAAAAGTGGTTGGTGCTGAGAGACGCCCACCAACCCCCATTGTGAAAGTCCCAACAGCTAAGTATAAAATGGCAAGAACACATAGTATCTATGTGAC
>NW_013855264.1:0-354 GCF_000517525.1 Limulus polyphemus
TTGCCACACAAGTTATACAACCACCAGAGTCAACAGTCTTACTAAAGGTTGACAAGTCACAATACACTGCTACAGTTTCTGTATACATCAGCATTGTTGCCCCAACAGAGAAAGTCAACAGTCTTACTAAAGAGTGACAAGTCACAATATACTACTACAGTTTCTGTATACATTAGCATTGTTGCCACACAAGTTATACAACCACTAGTCAACAGTCTTACTAAAGATTGATAAGTCACAGTACACTGCTACAGTTTCTATATACATCAGCATTGTTGCCACCAACAGAGAAAGTCAACAGTCTTACTAAAGATTGACAAGTCACAATACACTGTTACACTTTCTGTATACATC
>NW_013855265.1:0-354 GCF_000517525.1 Limulus polyphemus
ACCAATGTCCAAAAGTTGGGATCCAGTTTTGGTGTTACAACACACAGGTTAATTTCATTTAGAGTTTTCACATTTACTACTTAGTGTTTTTAATGTTTACTCATTTTCACATTTAACATTGTAATCATAAAACGACATCAAAGTTCTGTTTAAATCTACAACAATGATCTGTATATCCTAATTATTATACCATTCTTTGAAAAATGTTCATGTTTGGTGTAGTTGTTACTATGTCATATCTTTGGGAGTCCCTCCATTTCCTTTCGTTACAAATTAAGCAGAGCTTCATATCGCTATCCACAGTAAATTTTTAGAGGTTTAGAATAACCTATTCTACCTCATAATATTAACCAG
>NW_013855266.1:0-583 GCF_000517525.1 Limulus polyphemus
TCCTAGCTTCTAATCTATGAAAATAATATATTGGATAAGTTTAGTATCCAAATCCTTAGTTGGAAGTTTCTATAGGGTGTTTAAGGATGCCCCTGGGTCAAACACCTTAAATTTCTGTTGCGTAACAAGACTTTTTTATTCATTATTTTCACTCTGCATACTAACTGTAGTGGATTTATTATAAAAAAATGATTGTCATATCTAAGCATGAGCATTTCCCTGGCCTGTGAAACAATGTGCACCCTTAGATTATAGGAAAATGTCTATCTTCTCAGTGTTGTTATGATAATAGTTTATTCCACGTTTTCCCTGTACTGCTTAACCATTCATGTCTGTGATCGGAACTCACTTCGATGAATGAAATGAATCTATTAGGAAATTCCTTCATAAAAGGGTTGCCATGGCGAAACTTGCCGAGGGCCTCTTTTACGAGATCGCTTATTTCTGAAACTGTGGACACTTCCCCATCTGGCATAGTTAATGTGGCCGTTCTAATGATAAAATGACAGCGTTCGTCTGATGACATATATATATGCATATACCATATTCCCTCTCTTTCAACACTAGTGAACAGAATATAATA
>NW_013855267.1:0-353 GCF_000517525.1 Limulus polyphemus
TTGACAGTACACAGTAACGTTAAATCTTGTGTCTTCTTATTGACAGTACACAGTATCGTTAAATCTTGTGTCTTCTTATTGACAGACACAGTATCGTTAAATCTTGTGTCTTCTTATTGACAGGACACATCATTGTTAAATCTTATGTTTTCTTACTGACAGTACACATTATCGTTAAATCTTGTGTCTTCTTATTGACATTACACAGTATCGTTAAATCTTGTGTCTTCTTATTGACAGTACACAGTATCGTTAAATCTTGTGTCTTCTTATTGACAGTACACGGTATCGTTAAATCTTGTGTCTTCTTATTGACAGTACACGGTATCGTTGAATATTGTGTCTTCTTATTG
>NW_013855268.1:0-354 GCF_000517525.1 Limulus polyphemus
GGTATTGCCAGAGACCTTGGCCATAACTAAATGCTGTCTTGGGTCTATCTGCTTCAGCCATTTTTACTTAATGGAAATCTGACTTTAAGTCCAGAGTTGAAAATCACCTGGCTCCACTTAGGGCATCAAGAGTATCATCAATTCCTGGTAGTGGGTATGAGTCTTTTTCGGTTATGCTGTTAAGAGCCCTGAAGTCCACACAGCAACGTTGGGTCCCATCCTTCTTCTGGACAAATACAATGGGAGCTGACCAGGGACTATCTGACTTCTCGACTATCCCTTCCTTGATTAGACCATCCATGACCTTCTCTATCTCTTGTCGCTTTGCTGGAGCTATTCTCCTTGGAGGGATCT
>NW_013855269.1:0-615 GCF_000517525.1 Limulus polyphemus
GGCCTAACATGAGTTAAGCCTACTTTATGCTATTGTATGTATCATTGCGATAACACAATATCAGTATAGGAAAACAAATTTTTGTGTTGATATTTTAAGCACCCATGGTTAATATTTTAATCTCGCTGCTTGGAATGACCAATGGACATATCTATTATTTGTATTGATCGGGTTCGGCCTGGTGATCGGGCTGATAATCGGGCTGATGATCGAAAGGCTCAATATTCCGAACGTGAAAACATGCTCCAAACTTCCAACTGTGGGCGCGTTATAAAAGTGACAATCATTCCCGATATTCGACTCCAAAAGCAAGACAAAGCCGTTTAGATGGTGGATGCAGCTGGTCGGACGCCTTCTCTGTGGTCAGTAGCGTACTTCGCCCTTTAACCCGCTTGCGCCCGAGGTGATATGCAGATTATAATATTCCAGTTCTCTTGATGGTATACTTGAAGTATTAAACAATATATTATTATCATTGACAGGTGCTACACTAAGCGGCGATACATTTTTATTTCGGTCCTAAAATATTACCAGCTTCAGGTGCTATCACCGACTTGGATCATCCTAAACTAATGTCCCATCAATGTATCATATTGCTATCACCGACTTGGATCA
>NW_013855270.1:0-354 GCF_000517525.1 Limulus polyphemus
CAATAATATTACAATAATAAGCAGGGAAAGATTGAAAATGGCTATGATATTACAATAAGAACTTAGGAAAGAATGACAATAGCACTGATATTAGGATAAAAAGTGAGGAAAGAATGAAAATGACACAGACATTACAATAAGAACTGAATAAAGAATGACAATAGCACTGATATTACAATAATAACTGGGGAAAGAATAACAATAGCATTGATATTACAATAATAAGTGAGGAAAGAATGAAAATGGCACCTATATTACAATAATAAGTGAGGAAAGAACGACAATAGCACTGATATTACAATAATAATTAAGGAAATAATAAAAATGGCTCTGATATTACAATAATAACTGAGG
>NW_013855271.1:0-354 GCF_000517525.1 Limulus polyphemus
ATCAGATTGGTAACGTTAGTATATTACACTGACATTGTTGTTACATAAGATTGGTAACGTTAGTATATTAAACTGACGTTGTTGTTACATAAGATTGGTAACGTTAGTATATTAAACTGACATTGTTGTTACATAAGATTGGTAACGTTAGTATATTAAACTGACGTTGTTGTTACATAAGATTGGTAACGTTAGTATATTAAACTGACGTTGTTGTTACGTAAGATTGGTAACGTTAGTATATTGAACTGACGTTGTTGTTACGTAAGATTGGTAACGTTAGTATACTAAACTGACATTGTTGTTACATAAGATTGGTAACGTTAGTATATTAAATTGACATTGTTGTTACAT
>NW_013855272.1:0-837 GCF_000517525.1 Limulus polyphemus
TACTGTAGTGGTGCTGATTACTGACACACTTGGTAACGAATGGTGATTTTGTGGTCACACTGTAGTGGTGCCGATTACTGCCACACTGGGTAACGTAATGGTGATTTTATAGTCCCACTGCAGTGGTGCTGATTACTGACACACTGGGTAATGAATGGTGAATTTATGGTCCTACTGTAGTGGTGGTGATTACTGACACGCTGGGTAACGAATGGTGATTTTATGGTCCTACTGTAGTGGTGCTGATTACTGACACACTTGGTAACGAATGGTGATTTTGTGGTCACACTGTAGTGGTGCCGATTACTGACACACTGGGTAACGAATGGTGATTTTATGACCATTTGTTACCCAGTGTGTCAGTAATCACCATCACTACATTGAGATGTGTCAGTAATCACCACCACTACATTGGGACCATAAAATCACCATTCGTTACCCAGTGTGTTAGTAATCACCACCACTACATTGGGACCATAAAATCACTCAATGTAGTGATGGTGATTACTGACACACTGGGTACCGAATGGTGATTTTACGGTCCCATGTAGTGGTGGTGATTACTGACACACTGGGTAACGAACGGTGATTTTATGGTCCCAATGTAGTGTTGGTGATTACTGACACACTGGGTGCCGAATGGTGATTTTATGGTCCTAATGTAGTGATGGTGATTACTGACACACTGGGTAACGAATGGTGATTTTTAGTCCCAATGTAGTGATGGTGATTGCTGACACACTGGGTACCGAATGGTGATTTTATGGTCCCAATGTAGTGGTGGTGATTACTAACACACTGGGTAACGAATGGTGATTTTATGGTCCCAATGTAGTG
>NW_013855273.1:0-579 GCF_000517525.1 Limulus polyphemus
TTGAAAGTATTGTTGATGAACACAAGTTCTTGTATCTGGTGGTAGGTACTCCACAATAGTTTAACTAAGTTCTATTGTTTGAATGTGTCCACTTGAAAGTATTGTTGATGAACACAAGTTCTTGTATCTGGTGGTAGGTACTCCACAATAGTTTAACTAAGTTCTATTGTTTGAATGTGTCCACATCTAAGATCATCTAAAGAAACATATTATTGGTCATCAAACTTAGTAGTAACTTTGTTTTTCTGAGCCTACTACTGTAATTAGTAGTTCTAACCTTCCTGGAGAAGACAAATGAGAGTAACAAGGTTTTCACAGAAAGAGGCTGTTTTCTATTCTGTTAACTTATTCAATATGGGGTTGGTCAATTTGACGTCCTTGTAACCATTTTGTGCTTCTTATAGTTTTCATGCTATAACTTTTAAATTAGTAAGCAAATGTTAAAGAAATTTGGCAGATTATCAGTATACATTACAATGCTTTTATAAGCAAAATATCTAATATTTTTATTAAGTCTTAAGGTTTCTCTCATGCCTTTCTTTTTCTTTTCACATCTTATGTATCTATCATGCAAAGCAG
>NW_013855274.1:0-530 GCF_000517525.1 Limulus polyphemus
GTAGTACATATAACTTATGTACATTACTAACTACCGTAGTACATATAACTTATGTACATTACTAACCACCGTAGTACATATAATAACTTATGTACATTACTAACTACCATAGTACATATAATAACTTATGTACATTACTAACTACCATAGTACATATAATAACTTTTTTACGTACATTATTAACTACCGTATGACGTACATGTAATAACTTTTTTACGTACATTATTAACTACCGTATGACGGAAAACAATCACGTGACCTTCATAACGCTATTATTGAAATAACTTGTCATAAGTATTTTGGTGTATTTTAGATGTAATACAGTAAGTTTTTTGTTGGATAAAAGTTATCATGCATAGTTAATTCGTTTATTTTAGAATTATCGCGCGAAGCTACACAGGAGCTATCTGTGAATAGTCGTCCCTAATTTTGAGATGATATAATACACAGAACAGATTATTTGTTTGTACAAAGCTACACAGGAGGTATCTGTGAATAGTAGTCTCTAATTTTGAAATTATATAATAGAT
>NW_013855275.1:0-875 GCF_000517525.1 Limulus polyphemus
TATTGATAAATCTTGTGTATTCTTATTGACAGTACACAGCATTGTTAAATCTTGTGTCTTCTTCTTGACAATACACAGTATTGTTAAATATTGTATCTTCTTATTCACAGTACACAGTATTGTTAAATCTTGTGTCTTCTTATTCACAGTACACAGTATCGTTAAATCTTGTGTCTTCTTACTGACAGTACACAGTAATGTTAAATCTTGTGTCTTCTTATTGACTGTACACAGTATTGTTAAATCTTGCGTCTTCTTATCGACAGTACACAGTATTGTTAAATCTTGAGTCTTCTTATCGAAAGTACACAGTATTGTTAAATCTTGTGTCTTCTTATTGACAGTACACATTAGTGTACTGTCAATAAGAAGACACAAGATTTAACAAAGTATTGTTAAATTTTTATATATTCTTATTGACAGTAAACAGTATCGATAAATCTTGTGTCTTCTTATTGATAGTACACAGTATCGTTAAACCACGTGTCTTCTTTTTGATAGTACACAGTATTTTTAAATCTCGTGTCTTCTTATTGATAAAACACAGTATCGTTAAATCTCGTGTCTTCTTATAGATAGTACACAGTAATGTTAAATCTTGTGTCTTCTACTGTGTACTATCATTAATTTTTACATCTTGTGTCTTCTTATTGACAGTACACAGTATCGTTAAATCTTGTGTCTTCTTATTGATAATACACAGTATCGTTAAATCTCGTGTCTTCTTATTGATAGTACACAGTATTGTTAAATCTTGGATCTTCTTATTGATAGTACACCGTAATGTTAAATCTTGTGTCTTCTTATTGATTGTACATTGTATTGATGAATCTTGTGTATTCTTATTGACAGCACACAAGTATTGTTAAATCTTG
>NW_013855276.1:0-354 GCF_000517525.1 Limulus polyphemus
GCTCTACTTTGCTTCCCACAGTGCCTTCCCATCTAATTCCTGTGGCTTTGTACTGGATCACCCCTATTTCTGACATTCATATCTGGGATGTGACTTCTAACAGGACTGAAGATGTCTGCATTAGGGTTTAGCTGCGGGGTCTGGAAGGAGCTTGCCATTGTCTGGGGCTGATTAGGTCGATTGTTAATGTATCCACCTTGTGTAAAAGACAATAAATCACTCTTTAATGTATTTAATTCACTTTGAAATTTACTAATTATTTCTAGTTGTGTACTCAGGCTTTCTCTCAACTGTTGGAGACTTTCTTCTTGTTTATTTTCTTTCTCCTCCAGCCACTGCTGTAGTCTCTCTTCA
>NW_013855277.1:0-494 GCF_000517525.1 Limulus polyphemus
CACAGATATAGCTATTCATATTTTGTAGCACAGATGTAACAGTTCATATTTTATAGTACAGATATTACAGTTCATATTTTGTAGTACAGATATTACAGTTCATATTTTATAGTACAGATATAACAGTTCACATTTTGTAGTACAGATTTAACAGTTCATATTTTGTAGCACAGATTTAACAGTTCACATTTTGTAGTACAGATATTACAGTTCACATTTTGTAGCACAGATATAACAGTTCACATTTTGTAGTACAGATTTAACAGTTCATATTTTGTAGCACAGATTTAACAGTTCACATTTTGTAGTACAGATATTACAGTTCACATTTTGTAGCACAGATATTACAGTTCACATTTTGTAGCACAGATTTAATAGTTCACATTTTGTAGCACAGATGTAACAGTTCACATTTTGTAGTACAGATTTAACAGTTCATATTTTGTAGTACAGATATTACAGTTCACTATTTTGTAGTACAGATTTAACAGTTC
>NW_013855278.1:0-354 GCF_000517525.1 Limulus polyphemus
GTAACACTAGTAACACGTGTCCTACAATATCAAAAATAGTGCAAGGTTCATGGAAGCAACAAACAAGAGGGAATCCCCAATAGTCGCGACACTTGAAATTCATTTGGGTAGGATTAGAGTAAATTAATCCGTTTTATTAGCTATATTTTTGTGTGCCAGCAGTACCAAGAGTGGGGCGCGGGTGCACACGATTCGATTTTAATACTCATCAGGATCTCTACCAACGTACCCTCAAATTGAAATTCTTTTAGGCAGGATTAGAGTAAATTAATCTATGAGACCTTAGTCGTGGTCAGTTACATCAATTGAAAGAGTTTGATCTCCTGAGTCCTAAACTGTAATTAGATTTCAAAT
>NW_013855279.1:0-354 GCF_000517525.1 Limulus polyphemus
GGAGCAGTTCTACCAAGTAATGCTAAAGATGAGTATGGTGGTTATAAATTCGGTAACTAGAGTTACACCTTGGTGTTTATGGACTAGTTGTACCAAGTAAAGCTAAAGATGAGTATGGTGATTATAAATTCGGTAACTAGTGTTACACCTAGGAGTTCGTGGAGTTATTGTACCAAATAACGATAAAGATGAGTTTGATGGTTAGAATTTCGGTAGTATAGTTGCACCTAGGTGTTCGTGGACTTGTTGTACCAAATAACCCTGAAGAAGAGTATGGTGGTTATAAATTTGTTAACAGGAGTTACACCTAGGTAATCGTGGAGTTGTTGTACCAAATAACTCTAAAGATGAGTC
>NW_013855280.1:0-354 GCF_000517525.1 Limulus polyphemus
ACTTCATTCTGCAGCCAATGTGTTAAATAACTCATATATTTACAACATATCTACATGTGTTTCCTTCAGTCCGACTGAATTAAATAGGACCGAATAGCTATATTCGTTCTACGACACACTATTGATATTAGTCTGCGGTCAATGTGTTAATTAACTCTATATTTACAACATATATACATGTGTTTTTTTGAAGTCCGGGTGGATTAAATAGGTCCCAATAACTAGAATCGTTCTATGACCTACTGTTGACTTTAGTCTGCAGCTAATGTGTTAAACAACTCATATATTTACAACATATCTACATCTGTTTCCTTCAGTCCGACTGAATCAAATAGGACCCAATAGCTATATTCG
>NW_013855281.1:0-353 GCF_000517525.1 Limulus polyphemus
TTCCTTAATTCCATATGCAGCAAAACATCGAACCTAATAGAGCAATGATCACTTGCACCCAGATGTTCCCCAGTTTCCACCCTCTTGATCATTTCTATATTTGAAGTTAATAACAATAAATGTAAAATAGCATTGTTTCTAGTAGGTTCCTTGACTAATTGGTGAAGAAAGCCATCCTGAACAGTTTCCAAAAGCCTTTCTCCGTCATGGTTTGGAATTTCCAAATCTATATACCCAAAATTAAAATCACCCATAATTATGACCTCATTAACAGCTGAAATCTTAATCTCACTGTAAAGTTTCTCATTAATTTCATCAGTATCATTTGGTGGTCTGTAACACATTCCCATTAG
>NW_013855282.1:0-352 GCF_000517525.1 Limulus polyphemus
GGCCCTGTAGGCTTCTGACTGATTCTGGGTTCCCTACCTGAGTTCCAGAGCCTCTACCAGTGCTCTATAGTTGTGTCTGTCGTCTGCAGACAACTGTCCAAGTATTTCCAGTGGTTGTCCCTTCAAGCTCATTGCCAGATATACTGCCTTCTGCGTATTCCTGTGGCTTCCTCCGTACTGGATCACTCCTAGTACTGACATTCATATCTGGGATGTGATTTCTAATGGGACTGAATATGTCTGCATTGGGGTTTAGCTGCATGGTCTGGAAGGGGCTTGTCATTGTCTGGGGCTGGTTAAGTCGATGGTTAATGTATCCTCCTTGTGTAAAAGACAATAAATCGTCCTTTAA
>NW_013855283.1:0-354 GCF_000517525.1 Limulus polyphemus
TTTATAAACAGGCCACATCCTGTAAAGGAGCAACAAAAGTATATAGGTTCTACTTTTATGCTAAACGTCATCCCCCAAAAGTCTTGGGAAGCACGAAGCAACGCAATGAGTTTACTATGCTGTGCCTATGTGGGTATCAAAACTCAATTTTTAGCGTTACAAGTCTGAAGACTTACCACTGAACCAATGGAGGCGCTTGAGGAGGGGAAAATAAGGCTGACCTCTCGTGGACCCCCAATTCAGCTGGAGACCATATTTTATGGCTTATTATATGTTTAATCTGGCCTGAATAGATATGTCCAACAAAAACTGCTATTTGGTCCCAGAGTTTGGGGGGTGGCGCCACTGTAGGCA
>NW_013855284.1:0-354 GCF_000517525.1 Limulus polyphemus
AATAAGTGTACTGACTTTAATCCGAGTTTGATGTTAGATTTGCTAGCCCTAATAGACATAAATAAGTATACTGACTTTAAACCGAGCTTGATGTTAGATTTGCTAGCCCTAATAGACATAGATAAGTATACTGACTTTAATCCGAGTTTGATGTCAGGTGTGCTAGCCCTAATAGACATAAATAAGTATACTGACTTTAATCCGAGTTTGATGTTAGATTTGCTAGCCCTAATATACATAAATAAGTATACTGCTTTTATTCCGAGTTTGATGTTAGGTGTGCTAGCCATAATAGACATAGATAAGTATACTGACTTTAATCCGAGTTTGATGTCAGGTGTGCTAGCCCTAATA
>NW_013855285.1:0-347 GCF_000517525.1 Limulus polyphemus
ATAACTATTGTCTACTTATAGCAGGTAACTATTGTCTACTTACAGCAGGCAGCTATTGTTTACTTATAGCAGGTAGATATTGTCTACTTATAGCAGGTAGCTATTGTTTACTTATAGCAGGTAGCTATTGTTTACCTATAGCAGGTAACTATTGTCTACTTACAGCAGGTAACTATTGTCTATTTATAGCAGGTAACTATTGTCTACTTATAGCAGGTAGCTATTGTCTACTTATAGCAGGTAGCTATTGTTTACTTATAGCAGGTAGCTATTGTTTACTTACACCAGGTAACTATTGTCTACTTATAGCAGGTAACTATTGTTTACTTATAGCAGGTAGCTATTGT
>NW_013855286.1:0-355 GCF_000517525.1 Limulus polyphemus
GGTGAAACTACTTTGGATGAATGCGGCTGTTGTCCTGTTTGTAAGGAGGTATTAATACTTATTTTATCAGCATTACTTAATTAAATATAAGAAATTTTTTCACTGTCTGAAGTTAAAAGTTGTTCAATATTTCTTAATTTTTATTACTAAATCTAAACGATAGAACCACTATAAAAGAATAGTTCAGAGCCAATGTCTTTAGCTTCTAATAGAAGAAAGAAATACAGTAAAATTAAAGTAAAGATAGCTACATACATATTAATATCAATTTAAATATTTATTTAGTATTAGGTCGTGAAGAAATTAATGTCGCTTTTTTTAGATGAAAAAACCCGATCAACTTACATATCAAAAC
>NW_013855287.1:0-354 GCF_000517525.1 Limulus polyphemus
AAATCCTGGTCTATTTGAAAAAAAGAAATTATGCAGTCAGACAAACAAGTTCACGTAAGTCCTGTAACGAATTTATTATTATATATTTATTTTAATACCAACGTTTGTTTGGATTAAATTTATATTTAGAAACATACATAGCTTATACTGTTAAATATGTATTGCAAAACTCCCGTCTATTCTCCAACGTTGTAAAAGATTTTCGATAGTAAAAATCAACAATATATGTGTGTATCTAAACGCTTAACTTTGTATTGTTACATAATCTGCATTTTTTAGAAGGCCTCCACATGCCTATAAATATAACCCACGCGCCGCGCCAAAGGAGAGTATCTATTATTAGTTTGCTATAGT
>NW_013855288.1:0-353 GCF_000517525.1 Limulus polyphemus
GAACATTGCTCAACATCATGAAAATTAAACCTTATTTTCAATAAGCAATCCTGAAAAATATTTGGGGGTGCTTAACTTTTTTCCAGGTGTATATATTGTGTAACATCTATTCACCATCTAAAGAATGCTTAATTACATCTCATGTTTAGCTTTATAAATTGATTTGTTTCGCTAAGTTTAGATTCAAAGGATCTATGTTTAGCCATTACTATGATAGAAAAATATTATCTTACCTTTCTGTAGATATTTTCACAAATCCTTGTCTATAGCTTATTTCATGCTAACTGAAACTATTTGTACTCAGCGTGGTCACAAGTAAATAGACACCATCATTTCAGAAAAAATAATTTTTC
>NW_013855289.1:0-354 GCF_000517525.1 Limulus polyphemus
CTGAGCAAAGGAAAAGCAACCACTAAGCAACTACACTTAACAGAAATGACGGTCATAACTATAATGCCCTCACAGTTGTGAATGATGGGCTATTTGTTACCAAATTGTAAAATTATAAATACATTTAATCCTCTTTTTAGTTTATTGTGTTATTATAGCATAATAATTAAAATCTATTTATTTTTCTACATATTTTCATTTGTTATAAATTAATTGGTATTGTATGATGATATTACTTGCAGGAGCACGTCCCTTATGTATGGGTGCCCTTTTAGCACAACATGTACTGCAGGTCGTGCACCATTCTTCCACATCTTGCCTCATACCTATTCAGTAAAATCTCTGCCGTAGGTG
>NW_013855290.1:0-668 GCF_000517525.1 Limulus polyphemus
CTGATTTCATTAACTGTAGCCTTCCTTCCAGTGATCCTACAGTAAGTAAATGTAGACACTAATGATTTAGGATGAAATTATTTCGTTTGTGGTAATTTTTCAGGTTGGATTTTAATAACAAACAACTAAAGGTTATTGTGTGATTTCTCGAGGGTTTGAGAATGTGTTCTTAATGGAATGATCAACTGAAGCGTGCCATAAATAATTTAGTTTATCCTTTCGCAAGGTCAGTGCGTGGCAGACTTGATAGTGATATATATATTGTATTATTTTCTCGCCTTTTTCTTGAGTGATGTAGGTCAGAAAAATACCACGTATTATATATGTATAAAATACGTGCTTCTTTTCTCATAATCTAAAGTTTTATCTTTCCCTAAGGGACTTGTGTTTTACTTATAATGTCTCATTTTTGCTTGTCTGTAAAAACTACGTGGGTATAGAGTTGGAAAGCTCCTGTCGTAGCCACCCAAAATTGAAGCCTGCCAACTGTTTCGACATATCGTGTTGTTTTATCATGATTTTAAGTTTCAGCCAGAACAGAAAACTAAAACCATTAATAAATATGATTTATTTACTTATCTAATGAATGATCACTCAAATAACTAAATCACGGGGAATGTTTGGATGTATTCAATAGTTTTTTGAGTTATACTATAATGAAGCGTATT
>NW_013855291.1:0-354 GCF_000517525.1 Limulus polyphemus
AGCTTCCCTGCCACGTAGATACTATGTGTGCTTGCCGTTTTACACTCAGCTGTTGGGACTTTCACGATTGAGGTTGGTGGGTGTCCCTTAGCACCAACCACTACTGGTTTCCCGAAGCTGACTTATTGGTGGTACTTTTCTTACACTGGCTCCTCAGATGTCCTTGCTCCCCACAGTTCCAACAGCCTTTCCTGCTGTATCATCTCCCCTATGTTGAAATTGCCAGCAATAAGCTTTCTTGTGCCCAGGTTTGTTACAGTGCCAGCAAAGTCCCTCAAACTTCTCTGAAAGCTGACCTTTTCTGACCTTGAATCCAGATGACTGTACCAACCTCGGTACCTCTGTGCTGGACTT
>NW_013855292.1:0-354 GCF_000517525.1 Limulus polyphemus
AAACAGTATTGATAAATCCTTTTTCTTCTTATTGACAGGACACAGTATTTTTAAATCTTGTGTCTTCTTATTGACAGTACACAGTGTTGATAATACCTGTATCTTCTTATTGACAGGACACAGTATTTTTAAATCTTGTGTCTTTTTATTGACAGTACACAGTATCGTTAAATCTTTTGGCTTGTTATTGATAGTACACAGTATCTTTAAATCTTGTGGCTTGTTATTGATAGTACACAGTATCATTAAATCTTATGACTTGTTATGATAGTAAGCAGTATCGTTAAACCTTGTGTCTTCTTATTGACAGTACACAGTATTGATAAATCCTTTTTCATGTTATTGACAGGACAG
>NW_013855293.1:0-706 GCF_000517525.1 Limulus polyphemus
ATCTCTCAATAGATGGAGAAAAATTAAGAAAAAATACTTGGAAGTTCAGTTATCTCTCAGCAAAGCAACAAGAGATGGAGTAGTTCATGGATGGCCTGATTACGGAAGGGATAGTCTGGAAATCAGATAGTCCCTGGTCAGCTCCCGTCATGTTAGTCCAGAAGAAGGATGGGACCCAATGCTGCTGTGTGGACTTCAGATCTCTTAACAGTATAACCGAAAAAAGACTCATACTGCCAAGAATTGATGATACTCTTAATGCCCTAAGTGGAGCCAGGTGGTTTTCAACTGTGGACTTAAAGTCGGGTTTCCATTAAGTAAAAATAGCTGAAGCAGATAAACCTAAGACTGCACGGTATTGCCAGAGACCTGGCCATAACTAAATTGTGATGCCATTTGGGTTTAGCAATGCTCCAGCAACATTTGAGAGGCTGATGGAAAGAATACTGGAAGGCCTACACTGGAGGATAGCCCTAGTGAATCTGGATAATGTAATTTTGTTTGCAACAACGTTTGATGAGGAAATGCCCCGGCTAGAGGAAGTATTCAAGTGTTTGAAAGCAGCAAACCTCAAACTCCATCCCAAGAAATGCCACTTGTTCCAGAAAGAGGTGCTTTACTGAGTCGCATTGTAAGTGAGCATGGTGTGTGAACTGATCCTGATAAGGTGTAAAGCAGAGCGTGATTGGCCAACACTAGACAATGT
>NW_013855294.1:0-354 GCF_000517525.1 Limulus polyphemus
AACCAATAAGGATCTTATAAATTTGGACACTCAGAGAGCATATGAAGACATTGATGAATGTGAAGAAATCTTACCTACCCGCCAGCATAAGAAGATGACGAAGAAGGAATTAGAAGAACTTTTCACGGTTATTGAATAATTTAAGGGGAAATGTTTAGAAACAGACATTGATGAAGATAGAAGCCGTCAAATTTGCAGAAAAATTGATGAGGCAATTTCTCAGTACTGCCAATTATATGAAGAACAGAAGAATACGATGCGACAAGCCACTCTAAATAAGTTTTTCATAAAAAAATCATATCAATAATTTTAATTCATTGCATTTTTTTTTCGTATTTTCTTATATACCTATAC
>NW_013855295.1:0-705 GCF_000517525.1 Limulus polyphemus
GTATCTGATTTATTTGTAATGACAGAAGTGTTTGTTGTAAATTGCTCTAGATATTCTTCATATTTGATTTATTTGGAATGACGGAAGTGTTTGTTGTAAATTGCCCTAGATATTCTTCATATTTGATTTATTTGTAATGACAGAAATGTTTGTTGTAAATTGTCCTAGATATTCTTCATATTTGATTTATCTGTAATGACGGAAATGTTTTTTTTTTTGTAAATTGCCCTAGATATTCTTCATATTTGATTCATTTGTAATGACGGAAGTGTTTGTTGTAAATTGACCTAGATATTCTTTATATTTGATTTATTTGTAATGACAGAAGTGTTTGTTGTAAATTGCCCTAGATATTCTTCATATTTGATTTATTTGTAATGACGGAAGTGTTTGTTGTAAATTGCCCTAGATATTCTTCATATTTGATTTATTTGTAATGACGGAAGTGTTTGTTGAAAATGCCCTAGATACTCTTCATATTTGATTTATTTGTAATGACGGAAGTGTTTGTTGTAAATTGACCTAGATATTCTTCATATTTGATTTATTTGTAATGACGGAAATGTTTTTTTTTTTGTAAATTGCCCTAGATATTCTTCATATTTGATTTATTTGTAATGACGGAAGTGTTTGTTGTAAATTGCCCTAGATATTCTTCGTATTTGATTTATTTGTAATGACAGAAGTGTTTGTTGTAAATTGTCC
>NW_013855296.1:0-354 GCF_000517525.1 Limulus polyphemus
CTCCACTTGTTGTACAAGTTAGTACATTACCTCTCTTCTTGTTGTATAAGCTAGTACATTACCTCTCCGCTTGTTGTATAAGTTAATACATTACCTTTCTGCTTGTTGTATAAGTTAGTACATTACCTTTCTGCTTGTTGTATAAGCTAGTACATTACCTTTCTGCTTGTTGTATAAGCTAGTACATTACCTTTCTGCTTGTTGTATAAGTTAGTACATTACCTCTCCACTTGTTGTATAAGTTAGTACATTACCTCTCAGCTTGTTGTATAAGTTAGTACATTACTTTTCTGCTTGTTGTATAAGTTAGTACATTACCTTTCCGCTTGTTGTATAAGTTAGTACATTACCTTT
>NW_013855297.1:0-354 GCF_000517525.1 Limulus polyphemus
TACTGTTGTAATTTGAATTATGTAAACACTTCAACTGTAACCAAGTATAATGCTAGTGTACTGTTGTAATTTGAATCATGTAAACACTTTACCACTGTAACCAAGTATAATGCTAGTGTACTGTTGTAATTTGAATTATGTAAACACTTCAACTGTAACCAAGTATAATGCTAGTGTACTGTTGTAATTTGAATCATGTAAACACTTTACCACTGTAACCAAGTATAATGCTAGTCTAATGTTGTAATTTGAATCATGTAAACACTTTACCACTGTAACCAAGTATAATGCTAGTCTAATGTTGTAATTTGAATCATGTAAACACTTCAACTGTAACCAAGTATAATGCTAGTC
>NW_013855298.1:0-580 GCF_000517525.1 Limulus polyphemus
TATCACAGGTATTGTAATCAAAGGGTAGCTTGGAAGGTTACATGTAATAAAATGGTTTAACCAACTGACTATAGCACAGGTATTGTAATCAAAGGGTAGCTTGGAAGTTTACAATAAAATGGTTTAACCAACTGACTGTCGTATCACAGGTATTGTAATCAAAGGGTAGCTTGGAAGGTTACATTTAATTAAATGGTTTAACCAAATGACTATCGTATCACATGTATTGTAATCAAAGGGTAGCTTGGAAGGTTACATGTAATAAAATGGTTTAACCAACTGACTATCGTATCACATGTATTGTAATCAAAGGGTAGCTTGGAAGGTTACATGTAATAAAATGATTTAACCAACGTAACCTTCCAAGCTACCCTTTGATTACAATACATGTGATACGATAGTCAAATGTAATAAAATGAAAATACGGATTATGTTTGTATGTAGATGTACTGTGGCGATTAAACTTTCTGATTACGTACAAAAACACTGCAGAACTTACTTCCTTAGAGCTAAGTAATTCTTTGTACATTTTCGAAAATGTAAAACATTTAGAAACCTTGAAATGAAAACTCTAAACTTT
>NW_013855299.1:0-354 GCF_000517525.1 Limulus polyphemus
GAAAAAAGCCAGTACAGGAAAAAAAGTGTGGGGGTATATTAAGGATTTCGTGTATCACACACGTATAGCAAACACCACGGAGCTAAAGATCAGGATAACGGACACCTTCGCCACTGTTAACTGTGGACACGTTGCAACGAACGTGACTTAAGTAGAATGCGTGCTGAGAGCCACTAACGGTTCACACGTAAAAGTTTGCTGACGTGTGAATAAAAACTGTTTGAGTTGGTTTGTTATGAATTTCGCGCAAAGCTACACGAGGGCTATCTGCGCTAGCCGTCCCTAATTTAGCAGTGTAAGCCTAGAGGGAAGTCAGCTAGTCATCACCACCCACCGCCAACTCTTGGGCTACCC
>NW_013855300.1:0-678 GCF_000517525.1 Limulus polyphemus
TGTACTGTCAAGTGTCTTCTTAGATAGTACATAGTATTGTTAAATCCTGTGTCTTCTTATTGACATTACATAGTATTGTTAAATCTTGTGTTTTTTTATTGACAGTACACAATATATTGTTAAATCTTGCGTCTTCTTATTGACAGTACTCATTATTGTTAAATCTTTCGTCTTCTTATTGACAGTACACAGTATTGTTAAATCTTTCGTCTTATTATCGACAGTACAAAGTATTTTTAAATCTTGTGTCTTCTTATTGACATTACATAGTATTGTTAAATCTTGTGTTTTTTATTGACAGTACACAATATTGTTAAATCTTGCAATAAGAATACACAGGATTTAACAATACTATGTACTATCAATAAGAATTCACAACGTTTATCGATACTGTATACTGTATTTTAGAAGCCACAGGATTTAACAATACTGTGTACTGTCAATAAGAAGCCAAAAGATTTAACGATACTGAGTACTGTCAATAAGAAGACACAAGATTAAACAATACTGTGTACTATCAAAAATAAGACACAAGATTTAACAATACAGTATACTGTCAATAAGAAGACACAAGATTTAACAATACTATGTACTATCAATAAGAATTCACAACGTTTAACGATACTGTGTACTGTCAATAAGAAGCCACAACGTTTATCGATACTGTGTACTATCAAT
>NW_013855301.1:0-353 GCF_000517525.1 Limulus polyphemus
CCTCGTTTGTTAGAACTTTATAGGTACTGAGATAAAAGATGCCATACATTATAAACTTGGTGACGATCAAACATTTTTTTGTGATTCTCATCTCAAACGGAATTCCTGCTGTTCTATCATATTATCGAAACCTAAAAAAATCCTAGAATTCTGCAAGTTAAAAATGTTTATTTAAAAAAGGTTTTCTCTTCTTTACACAAATATGTCGAACATAAGATTATATGAATTATTACATCTAACATACCAGTTACATACAATGCATTTTGACGAATTTGTAAGCCATAATTTTGTAACATTTTGAATTTAACATATCAAGTCTAGAAACTTCTATTATTTTGACTATGTTTTTTATG
>NW_013855302.1:0-354 GCF_000517525.1 Limulus polyphemus
CAAAAAGTAATATAGCTGGTGTGGTGCTGACTACCTAAAGATGGGTTCCAAATAGTAATATAACTGATGTGGTACTGTCTACCTGAAGTGGAGTTCCATATAGTAATTTAGCTGATGTGGTACTGACTACCTGGAGAAGGGTTCCTTATAGTAATATAACTGGTGTGGTATAGGCAACATCGAGTAAGATTCCATATAGTAATGTGGCTGGTGTAGTGCTGACTACCTGAAGGAGGGTTCCATATAATAATATAGCTGATTTGGGACTTACTACCTGGAGGAGGGTTCCATATAGTAATACAGCTGGTGTGGTGTTGGCTACCTGGAAGAGGGTTCCATATAGTAATATAACTG
>NW_013855303.1:0-353 GCF_000517525.1 Limulus polyphemus
GCTCAAAAAACATTAAATATTGTCACTAAGAATAAAACCGCACTTAAAGATAGACAAAATTTGGAAAGAAGACGTAATAATTGTCTAGATTATTAAATTTTAAATGAAAATTCTTCTTTTAAAGCTTATCTATTAACTGTCTTTTCTTGAGAAGTAGAGTAAAATCAAAGATAACGGACATTTTCAACAGCAAATCCTGGCTTAAATATTGGGAATAATTCTGAAAAGAATACCATTTTCTATTGTATACTTTAAGGGCAACTTTCTAGAACAATAATATGAAAATCAAATTTTTCACGAAAATTTGGAAAAATACCAAGTGTATAAACTTTGTGATTTTGATGAAAAATTAA
>NW_013855304.1:0-354 GCF_000517525.1 Limulus polyphemus
AAGTGTTTTTGCTGTTTAATGTAATATAATAACACGTCGTATTTTGGTGGTTCAGTTTGTTGTTAGAACACTGTGTATCTTTCGTGGATCATTTTGCACTGATAACACTGCGTATTTCTGGTGATTTATTTTTCTTGACTAGCTTACGCAGCTGGTCTACTTTGCTGTGATAACACTACGTGTTTTTGCTGTTCAATGAAATATAATAACACGTCGTATTTTGGTGGTTCAGTTTGTTGTTAGAACACCGTGTATCTTTCGTGGATCATTTTGCACTGATAACACTGCGTATTTCTGGTGATTTATTTTTCTTGACTAGCTTACGCAGCTGGTCTACTTTGCTGTGATAACACT
>NW_013855305.1:0-462 GCF_000517525.1 Limulus polyphemus
TTATAAATTCTGTAACTAGAGTTACACCTAGTTATTCGTCGAGTTGTTGTACCAAATAACGCTAAAGATGAGTATGTTGGTTACAAATTCGGTTGCTAGAGTTACACCTAGGTCTTCGATGAGTTGTTGTACCAAATATCGCTAACGATGAGTGTGGTGGTTATAAATTCGGTAACTAGAGTTACACCTAGGTGTTCGGGGAGTTAGTGTACCAAATAACGTTAAAGATGAGTATGGTGGTTATATATCCGGTAACAAGAGTTACACCTAAGTGTTCATAGAGTAGTTGTACCAAGTAAAGCTAAAGATGAATTTGGTGGTTATAAATTCGGTAACTAGAGTGACACCTAAATATTTTATAATCACCATTCTCATTTTTAGCCTTACTTGGTACAACTACTCCATGAACACGGTAACTAGAGTTAAACCTAAGTGTTCATGGAGTAGTTGTACCAAGTAAGG
>NW_013855306.1:0-447 GCF_000517525.1 Limulus polyphemus
TTAGATATGTTTAGAGGATGAGTATTGTGGTGTGTTAGACACGTTTACAGGATGAGTATTGTTGTGTGTTAGACACATTTAGAGGATGAGCATTGTGGTAGGTTAAATACATTTAGAGGATGAGTATTGTGGTGTGTTAGACACGTTTAGAGGATGAGTATTGTGGTATGTTAGACACGTTTAGAGGATGAGTATTGTTTTATGTAGACACGTTTACGGGATGAGTATTGTGGTGTGTCAGACACGTTTATACGATGAGTATTGTTGTGTGTTAGACACATTTAGAATATAAGTATTGTGGTGTTAGTCACATTTAGAGTATAAGTATTGTGTTGTTAGCCACGTTTAAAGGATTAGTATTGTGGTGTGCATCCTCTAAAAGTGTCTAATACATTTAGAGGATGAGTATTGTGGTGTGTTAGACACGTTTAGAGGATGAGTAGCATT
>NW_013855307.1:0-355 GCF_000517525.1 Limulus polyphemus
AATATGGATGAAGATAGTGTGAGTTACTGTACTAGTATTTTAACATGGATGAAGATGGTGCGAGTTACTGTACTAGTATTTTAACATGGATGAAAATAGTGTGAGTTACTGTACTAGTATTTTAATATGGATGAAGATAGTGTGAGTTACTGTACTAGTATTTTAATATGGATGAAGATGGTGTGAGTTACTGTACTAGTATTTTAATATGGATGAAGATGGTGTGATTTATTGTACTAGTATTTTAATATGGATGAAGATGGTGTGAGTTACTGTACTAGTATTTTAACATGGATGAAGATAGTGTGAGTTACTGTACTAGTATTTTAATATGGATGAAGATGGTATGAGTTAC
>NW_013855308.1:0-700 GCF_000517525.1 Limulus polyphemus
CCCAGACTCCAGGGTAATTAGCTCACACAATACCCTAATATAAAGTAGTCTTGTAGGAGATTTATGGAAACAGTTCAATGAAAGAATCTCTTTGTAGTTAAGGTCTAATTTCAGTGCCTAAATAAAAACTCTTAACCATAGTAATTAAATGATTAAATGTAAATTCAGGAGAGACAAAATCGCATCCACAATACAAATATCCAACACCGGGGCACAACTCATAACATGGGTCATCATATAACGTGCCCTGGTTTTCAAAGATACTGGCGGAAGTACGACCCAAATTTCGTTAGGTGTACACCGTCTATCTAGTTTGACTTCAACTTCGCTGTCCTCAAATGATTCAGAAAAAAAAAAATATGTGGATGCTCTAGCCCACAACGTCCCACATCTTTACCATATTTCACTGTCTGTAGCCAGATGTGGGAAGGTGGTTTCTCACGAGTAAAAAATAAATCAAAAATATCAAATAACAAATAATAATAATAATACACTGTCTACAATAACTAATTCCAATTATTTTCATTACATTATTAACATGTGGCATATGTAATATGCAATATGTGGGACAAACTTTTAATCGAATAATGTAGATGAATGAACCTACAAAGATCTTAAAGTAAAAATACGGTTGAATTAGAACATTTCCCTAGGTCTTATCCATAAAAACTTCTAGGCCCTTTACATGCTCTTCAATGTT
>NW_013855309.1:0-432 GCF_000517525.1 Limulus polyphemus
TGAAACATTCTCAACGATATAAAGATATATATATATATATATTTGGTTCAGAAGTTTTTATTTGTTGTAAATGTTTATTATACATATATATATATATATAATAAATAAAAACTTCTCTTAAAAATTCACATCGCTATGTATATATAAATGTATGGTAAATAAAAACTTCTGATTAAACATTCTCAACAATATATATATATATATATATGTATATATATGGTAAATAAAAACTGTTGTTTAAAAATTCACATCGATATATATATATAATGTAAATAAAATCTTCTGATTAAACATTCTCAACGATATACATATACATGATAAATAAAACTTCTGATTAAACATTCACATCGATATATATATTTATGGTAAATAAAACTTCTAATTAAACATCCACATCGATATATATATATATGGTAAATAAAAACTTCTTAT
>NW_013855310.1:0-353 GCF_000517525.1 Limulus polyphemus
TGTGATTTAGAAAGCTGTGGACCTGTCCAATGACGTCCTATTTGCGACACCAAGAATTATTAAAGCAAGGTGTGATTTAGAAAGCTGTTGACCTGTCCAATGACGTCCTATTTGCGACACCAAGAATTGTTAAAGTAAATGAGTGTGTAAGAGAGCTGATGAGACACTTGTGTTTCGTTCTTGTTCGATAAACAAAACGTTTCCCAATAAATCATGGCTGGACACCATTGTTTAGCCTTTGACTTAGATCAAAACAAGATCAACACAATTTAAACAGCAGCTTAATTTTAAAGCTCTCTTCCAGTAAGAGGCAAATGACAGAAGAAACACAGTTGTTTCAATCCCATGTCCTT
>NW_013855311.1:0-354 GCF_000517525.1 Limulus polyphemus
AGTCAGTAACTATTAGTAACCAGTTCATTATGTGATAGTCAGTAAGTATTAGTAACCAGTTCATTATGTGAGAGTCAGTAAGTATTAGTAACCAGTTCTCTATGTGATAGTCAGTAAGTATTAGTAACCAGTTCATTATGTGATAGTCAGTAACTATTAGTAACCTGTTCAGTATATGAGTCAGTATTAGTAACCAGTTCTCTATGTGATAGTCAGTAAGTATTAGTAACCAGTTCATTATGTGATAGTCAGTAAGTATTAGTAACCTGTTCACTATGTGAGAGTCAGTAAGTATTAGTAACCAGTTCATTATGTGATAGTCAGTAAGTATTAGTAACCAGTTCATTATGTGAT
>NW_013855312.1:0-351 GCF_000517525.1 Limulus polyphemus
TTAATAACGTAAGGATATATTACACAGGTTGGAGGGTCATTAATAAG
This sequence comes from Limulus polyphemus, assembly GCF_000517525.1. NCBI lineage: Eukaryota > Metazoa > Arthropoda > Merostomata > Xiphosura > Limulidae > Limulus > Limulus polyphemus. The sequence continues at coordinate 48 of NW_013855312.1, forward strand.
TAAGGATATATTACACAGGTTGGAGGGTTATTAATAAAGTAAAGGATATATTACACAATTGGAGAGTTATTAATAAAGTAAAGGATATATTACACAATTGGAGAGTCATTAATAACGTAAAGGATATATTACACAGGTTGGAGAGTCATTAATAAAGTAAAGGATATATTACACAGGTTGGAGGGTCATTAATAAAGTAAAGGATATATTACACAGGTTGGAGGGTTATTAATAAAGTAAAGGATATATTACACAGGTTGGAGGGTCATTAATAACGTAAAGGATATATTACACAGGTTAGAGG
>NW_013855313.1:0-741 GCF_000517525.1 Limulus polyphemus
AGCTGTGTATAAAATAACATAAGTTATTGACTCTAAATATAACACTGGCATAATATACTGACTAGCTGGGTATAAAATAACATAAGTTATTGACTCTGAATATAACACTGACATAATATACTGACTGGATGGGTATAAAATAACATAAGTTCCCGACTCTCTGAATATAATACTGACATAATATACTGACTAGCTGTGTATAAAATAACATAAGTTCCCGACTCTCTGAATATAATACTGACATAATATACTGACTAGCTGGGTATAAAATAGCATAAGTTCACGACTTTCTGAATATAACACTGACATAATATACTGACTAGCTGGATATAAAATAACATAAGTTCACGACTCTTTTATATTCAGATAGTCGGAAAATTATTTTATACCCAGCTAGTCAGTATATTATGTCAGTGTTATATTCAGAGAGTCGTGAACTTATGTTATTTTATATCCAGCTAGTCAGTATATTATGTCAGTGTTATATTCAGACCGGCATAATATATTGATTGAGTATGAAATTTGTAATAAATTACTAAGAAACTGGGTATAAACTGACTCTCTGAGTATAAAACCGACATAATATATTGGCTACTTGAATATAAAACCGTCATTATATATTGACCGAGTATAAAATTTGTAATAAATTACTAAGAAACTGGGTATAAACTGACTCTCTGAGTATAAAACCGACATAATATATTGGCTATTTGAATATAAAACCGGTATAATATATTGACT
>NW_013855314.1:0-774 GCF_000517525.1 Limulus polyphemus
CATAAGATTTAACAATACTGTGTACTCTCAATAAGAAGACACACGATTTAGCAATACTGTGTACTAGCTATAAAAAGACAAAAGATTTAACGATACTGTGTACTGTCAATAAGAAGACACAATATTCAACGGTAATGTTGACTGTCAGTAAGAAAACACAAGATTTAACAATAATGTGTCCTGTCAATAAGAAGACAGAAGATTTAACGATACTGTGTACTGTCAATAAGAAGACACAAGATTTAACGATACTGTGTTCTGTCAATAAGAAGACACAAGATTTAACAAGACACAAGATTTAACAATACTGTGTACTGTCAATAAGAAGACACAAGATTTAACGATACTGTGTACTGTCAATAAGAAGACACAAGATTTAACGATACTGTGTACTGTCCATAAGAAGACACAAGATTTAACAACAATAATTTGTCCTGTCAATAAGAGGACACAAGATTTAACAATACTGTGTACTGTCAGTAAGAAAACACAAGATTTAACAATAATGTGTCTGTCAATAAGAGGACACAAGATTTAACGATACTGTGTACTGTCAATAAGAGGACACAATATTCAACGATAATGTGTACTGTCAATAAGAAGACACAAGATTTAACGATATTGTGTACTGTCAATAAGAAGACACAATATTCAACGGTAATGTGGACTGTCAGTAAGAAAACACAAGATTTAACAATAATTTGTCCTGTCAATAAGAGGACACAAGATTTAACGATACTGTGTACTGTCAATAAGAAGACACAATATTCAACG
>NW_013855315.1:0-354 GCF_000517525.1 Limulus polyphemus
GTAGCTACTGTAGACGTCGTTGGTATCACTAAATATGTTTCCTTGTAACTACTGTAGATGTCGTTGATATCACTATATATGTTTCTTTGTAACTACTGTAGACGTCGTTGATATCACTATATATGTTTCTTTGTAACTACTGTAGACGTCGTTGATATCACTATATATGTTTCTTTGTAACTACAATAGACGTCGTTGTATCACGTTATATGTTTCTTTGTAACTACTGTAGACGTCGTTGGTATCACTATATATGTTTCTTTGTAACTATCGTAGACGTCGTTGGTATCACTATATATGTTTCTTTGTAACTACAATAAACGTCGTTGTATCACTTTATATGTTTCTTTGTAA
>NW_013855316.1:0-410 GCF_000517525.1 Limulus polyphemus
ATTCAACATCCAACAAGTACCTGATTCAGAAGGTTAGATTCAACATCCAACAAGTATCTGATTCAGTAGGTTAGATTCAACATCCAACACGTACCTGATTCAGTAGGTTAGATTCAACATCCAACAAGTACCTGATTCAGAAGGTTAGATACAACATCCAACAAATACCTGATTCAGAAGGTTAGATTCAACATCCAACAAGTACCTGATTCAGAAGGTTAGATTCAACATCCAACAAGTACCAGATTCAGAAGGTTAGATTCAACATCCAACAAGTATCTGATTCAGTAGGTTAGATACAACATCCAACAAGTACCTGATTCAGAAGGTTAGATTCAACATCCAACAAGTATCTGAATCAGAAGGTTAGATACAAGATCCAACAAGTACCTGATTCAGAAGGTTAGATT
>NW_013855317.1:0-352 GCF_000517525.1 Limulus polyphemus
AAACCACTGGGTATACCATGACGGATCAGTATCTGGTGGTGCTTGCGCTGGTCCATTATTCCATCATTTTGCAAATATCTCATGTCGCCTCAGCAGAAAAACACCCCAAACCATCACAATGCCTCCCCCATGCTTCATGGTAGGTGCTATGCATTGAGGTAAGTATCTTTCATCTTTCTTCCGCCGGACGTACAACCTACGCTATTAACCAACTATTTCAAACTTGAACGCATCCATCCATAACACCCTTTTCCAATCATCAACAGTCCAGTTTTTGTGCTTTTTAGCAAATTTCGGTGTCTTGACAATATTTGGAGATCAAAGTAAAGGTTTTTTAACTGCTACACGACCA
>NW_013855318.1:0-350 GCF_000517525.1 Limulus polyphemus
GTCCTACACAAATAAACTAAATCTTACAGTAGTGTCTCTCCTACACAAATAAACTAAATCTTACAGTAGTGTCTCTTCTACACAAATAAACTAACTCTTACAGTTGTGTCTCTCCTACACAAACAAACTAAATCTTACAGTTGTGTCTCTCCTATACAAATAAACTAAATCTTACAGTTGTGTTCTCTCCTACACAAATAAACTAAATCTAACAGTTGTGTCTCTCCTACACAAATAAACTAAATCTTACAGTTGTGTCTCTCCTCACAAATAAACTAACTCTTACAGTTGTGTCTCTCCTACACAAATAAACTAAATCTTACAGTTGTGTCTCTCCTACACAAATAAAC
>NW_013855319.1:0-346 GCF_000517525.1 Limulus polyphemus
GGAGGAAAAAGAAACAGAAAGAAAGATTACAGCAGTGGCAAGAAAACCTACAACAATGGCAGCTCGAACAGCAAAATAAACAAGAGAGATTACAGCAGATATTGGAAGAAAAAGAAATTAAACAAGAGAAATTACAGCAGTTGTTAGAAGAGAAAGAAATAAATAAGAAGAACGAGAAAGAAACAAGAAGAGAGATTACAGCAGTGGCAACTGGAACAAGAAAGGAAACAGAAAGAAAGTCAGCAGCAACTACAGGAAAATCAACAACAATAGGCAAGAGGTACAAATGGAAAACATCAGTAAATTAAAGCGAATTAGATACGTTAAAGGACGATTTGTGTGTTAC
>NW_013855320.1:0-608 GCF_000517525.1 Limulus polyphemus
GCTATGAATATATGGATTGAGAGTGTTGACTAAAATTTAGCTATGAATATATAGATTGAGATTGTTGACTGAAAATTTAGTAATGGATATATCGATTGACAATGTTGACTGAAAATTTTCCAAATATTCATAGCTAAATTTTTAGTCAACACTATCAATACATATATTCGTTGATAAATTATCTTTGAACATTCTCAATCCAAATATTCATAGCTAAGTTTTCAGTCAACATTCTCAATCCATATATTCAGAGCTTTTAGAGTGTTGACTGAAGATTTAGTTGTGAATACATGGATTGAGAGTGTTGACTAAAAATCTAGCTATGAATATATGGACTGAGAGTGTTAACTGAAAATTCATCTATGAATATTTGGATTGAGAATGTTTAAAGATAATTTATTAACGAATATATGTATTGATAGTGTTGACTAAAAATATAGCTATGAATATATGGATTGAGAGTGTTGACTGAAAACTAAGCTATGGACATATGGATAGAGAATGTTGACTGAAAATTTACCTATGAATATATGGATTAAGTGATGACTGAAAATTTAGCTCTGAATATGTGGATTGAAAGTGTTGACTGAAGATTTAGCTATGAATAC
>NW_013855321.1:0-601 GCF_000517525.1 Limulus polyphemus
TGTGTGTTTAAACAAAGTGTTTAGGTCTAATAATGAACAATATACTAACGGAATGTTGTTAATCTATAGTGTTTAGGTCTAACAATGAACAATATAGTAACGGAATGTTGTTGATCTATAGTGTTTAAACAAAGTGTTTAGGTCTAATAATGAACAATATACTAACGGAATGTTGTTAATCTATAGTGTTTAGGTCTAACAATGAACAATATAGTAACGGAATGTTGTTGATCTATAGTGTTTAAACAAAGTGTTTAGGTCTAATAATGAACAATATAGTAACGGAATGTTGTTCAACTATAGTGTTTAAACAAAGTGTTTAGGTCTAATAATAAATAATTCAGTAACGGAATCCTATAGATGAACAACATTCCGTTACTATATTGTTCATTATTAGACCTAAACACTTTGTTTAAACACTATAGATCAACAATGTTTAAACAAAGTGTTTAGGTCTAATAATGAACAATATACTAACGGAATGTTGTTCAACTATAGTGTTTAAACAAAGTGTTTAGGTCTAATAATGAACAATATACTAACGGAATGTTGTTAATCTATAGTGTTTAGGTCTAACAATGAACAATATAGTAACGGAATG
>NW_013855322.1:0-395 GCF_000517525.1 Limulus polyphemus
ACTCCAGCCATTATTAGATTTTGGTAATGTCTTAGCTGGAACAACTACTATTATCACCCTTCCAAAACTAGAATAGAAATTATCTTTATTCTGGTGTGTTCAGGTAATTTCCATGTAGGTGTTCTGCACGTAGTTATGAAATCCTAGTTAACCGGATGTCGAAAAAAAGTTACCCTACGGAAACACGTGCTAATCTTTTTGGTTAGGTAAAAGTTACCCTACGGAAACGCGTGCTAATCTTTTTGGTTAGGTAAAAGTTACCCTACGGAAACGCGTGCTAATCTTTTTGGTTAGGTAAAAGTTACCCTACGGAAACGCGTGCTAATCTTTTTGGTTAGGTAAAAGTTACCCTACGGAAACACGTGCTAATCTTTTTGGTTAGGTAAAAGTTACCC
>NW_013855323.1:0-356 GCF_000517525.1 Limulus polyphemus
AAAACTGTGTACTGTCAATAAGAAGACACACGATTTAACAATACTGTGTACTATCAATAAAAAGAAACAAGATTTAACGATACTGTGTACTGTCAATAAGAAGACACAAGATTTAATAATAATGTGTCCTGTCAATAAGAAGACACAAGATTTAACGATACTGTGTACTGTCAATAAGAAGACACAAGATTTAACAATAATGAGTCCTGACAATAAGAAGACACAAGATTTAACGATACTGTGTACTGTCACTAAGAAGACACAAGATTTAACGATACTGTGTACATTCAATAAGAAAACACAAGATTTAACAAAACTATGTACTGTCAATAAGAAGACACAAGATTTAACAATAT
>NW_013855324.1:0-354 GCF_000517525.1 Limulus polyphemus
ATAATATAAAAGGTGGTTACACTCCATAGTAGAACCAGAAAATAATATGTGGTTACACTCCATAGTAGAACTATAAAATAATATGTGGTTACACTCTATAGTGGAACTATACGTGGTTACAGTCCATATTAGAATCATAAAATAATATGTGGTTATACTCCATAGTAGAACCATAATATAAAAGGTGGTTACACTCCATAGTAGAACCATAATATAAAAGGTGGTTACACTCCATAGTAGAACTATAAAATAATATGTGGTTACACTCTATAGTAGAACTATAAAATAATATATGGTTACACTCCATAATAGAACTATAAGATAATAGGTGGTTACACTCCATAGTAGAACTAT
>NW_013855325.1:0-354 GCF_000517525.1 Limulus polyphemus
TTCCCTGGTGCAGTAAATACTCTACATAGTGTACACTATCCCTGGTGTAGTAAATACTCTACATACTGTACCTATTCCTTGTTTAGTAAATACTGTACATAGTGTACCCTATCCCTGGTGCAGTAAATACTCTACATAGTGTACCCTATCGCTGGTGTAGTAAGTACTCGACATATTGTACCTTTCCCTGGTGTCGTAAATACTCTACATAGTCTACTCTATTCCTAGTGCGGTAATACTCTACATACTGTACCCTATACCTGGTGTAGTAAATACTCTACATACTGTACCCTATGCCTGGTGCAGTAAATACTCTACATATTCTACCTATCCCTGGTGCATTAAATATTCTGC
>NW_013855326.1:0-806 GCF_000517525.1 Limulus polyphemus
GAGAAGACAACTTAGGAGACTTCCCTTTGGTCTTCCTGGGATTATACAACCACACCTTGTCTCCTGCTTCAAAGCTGACTTCAGTAGATCTCTTATCATAAGTTAACTTCATCGAATCAGCAGACGTTTTCACGTTTGAACGTACTTGATGGTGAATAGCATCCATCCTTTCCGATAACACTTTCACAAACTCTGACACATTCTCAGGCAACTCTTCATAAGGTGGGCGTCCTGTTAACAGATCCACTGGCAACCGAAGTTCACTTTGCTGGAGTGTATCCAGTGGTTTCATGCTCTGCTGTCCTATAGGCCATCAACAGTGGAGGGAGTAAGACACCCCAGTCATCTTGGCGACTATTACAAAACTTTGCCAATTCCTGTCCCAGTGTCCAGTTGTACTTTTCTACCATCCCATCAGACTGTGGGTGAAGTGGCGTTGTCCTGGTCTGTGTTCCAAGAATGCTGCAAGTTGTTTGGCATCCGAAAGCTGATTCGAAGTTACGGCCTTGATTCAGTTCATATGGCATACCAAATCTGAAAAAGAAATCACTAATAGACGAAGCTACAGTTGTAGTTTCCTGATTTGGCATTGCATATGTCTCAGGCCACTTGGTGAAATAGTCCATCACCACACAAATGTACTTGTTTCCAGCACGAGTTTGGGGCAGAGGACCAGCAATGTCAACGGCTACTCTTTCCATTGGTGCGCCAACTTGATATAACTTCATTGGAGCACGTCCCTTATGTTTGGGTCCCCTTTTAGCACTACATGTACTGCATGTTCTGCACCATTCTTCCACATATTG
>NW_013855327.1:0-380 GCF_000517525.1 Limulus polyphemus
GAACTGTTGTTGTATGTGTAGAGTTACTGATCTGTTACTAAAGCACACTGAACTGTTGTTGTATGTGTAGAGTTACTGATCTGTTACTAAAGCACACTGAACTGTTGTTCTATGTGTAGAGTTACTGATCTGTTACTAAAGCACACTGAACTGTTGTTGTATGTGTAGAGTTACCGATCTGTTACTAAAGCACACTGAACTGTTGTTGTATGTGTAGAGTTACTGATCTGTTACTAAAGCACACTGAACTGTTGTTGTATGTGTAGAGTTACTGATCTGTTACTAAAGCACACTAAATTGTTGTTGTATGTGTAGAGTTATTGATCTGTTACTAAAGCACACTGAACTGTTGTTGTTATGTGTAGAGTTACTGATCTGTT